>NC_090646.1:477727857-477845357 GCF_040937935.1 Hyperolius riggenbachi | reverse complement strand
CACGCAGAAGAGTTCCCTGTAAAGGGACTTGAAAACAGGGATGGGCAGAAACTACGCCTGTGCGAATTTACACATCGTAGTTTGCATCTACGCGTCGAAGTTCAAACTCGAAGCTTCAAAACTACTCTTACAAATCTATGTGTAGCGAAGTACCGTTACGCATAGTTTATGCCCGCTACGCTTAGTTAACATCTGTATTGCGAAGTAAACTACCAATGCGATACTCGTGTATATGTTTCCGCGTACGATGGTATGCTTACAAAATTACGCATTGGAAGAGTTCCCGGTCAAAGCATTTAAAGAGGAATGAATGCGGAAATTTTTCCGCATAAGGGCATAATCGTCCTCATACACTACGCTTTGCACTACGCGTAATTGCGTATTTTAACGCGTAGTTTCCGAAATGCACACGAAGCGAATATTTGATTTCAGTGAAAATAAATGCCTGGTTTTCCAAAATGCACAGCATGGGCTAATCATTACTGGGAGTGTGAGGCTACACACCAGTATAGAGCAATATATAGATATAGATATAGAATAAGTGATTCTGGTGCCTAAACCGGGGAAATTACTATAAAAGTGGGTATCCTGAACAGGTATGTGAGGGGAAGGCCACTTTGGCTGCAAAAATGAATCTCCGCCTCTGGCCGTGACAAGCCCACCCCTTTCCATGGGAAGCCACACCCACACCTGCGGGAAGCTCCCCCCCCCCCCCCCATCGGGGACACTTTGGAGTAAAGAGAGGTACCATACAGGAATCCTAGTGTAACCATCCCCCCAGCTGTGTGGGTCAGGTAAGATGATGTCTCATTGACAGCAGTGACCTCTCCCTCCCCCAGCATCTACAGTGACCTCTCACTCAACCATGCACCCACAGGGACCTCCACATAGGACCCATACTGACTATCACACGCCCCCTAGTGACCGGACCGCTCAATGCCTTCCAAAGTATTTCAACCCACAGACCATCCAGCCTGGTGGACGCAATCGATGAGTTAAAACCGCTGGAATTGGGCAGCAGACAGGCTAGGAGGAAGCGTGTGAGCTACAGTAATACCAAACTACACACTATTTCAGGGTACAAAGCTGCTACCACATCTGTAGAGGACAGGGGACCTATTCTCACTGATTCTAAAACCGGTGAACAAAACGGTTAGAACACACTACTCTGGCTATATCGATACTTTCAGGTAGCCCCTTTTTTAAATTTGAGCACCTCCCACTTGAGGACAAGACAAGACAAGACAAATAACATTTATATTGCGCTTTTCTCCTTGCGGACTCAAAGCGCCAGAGCAGAGCAGCAGCCACTAGGGCGCGCTCTATTGGCAGTAGCAGTGTAAGGGAGACTTGCCAAAGGCCTCCTACTGAATTAGTGCTGGCTTACTGAACAGGCAGAGCCGAGATTCGAACCCAGGTCTCCTGTGTCAGAGGCAGAGCCCTTAACCATTACACCATCAGCCAACTGCATGGCCCTGATCCTGAATAATTTTCTGCATTCTACTATATATTGCAACTCTAACTTGTTTGGCACACAAGATGATTTACTGAATTCTGTTTCACAGGACAAGTTCTCTGAGGAAACAGATCACGTCCGATGACATGGCTAGAATTACAATCTATATCCAGTGTAAGTGGATTTATTTTGTTGGATGGATGATTAATAGACCAAGGAATGCAGCCAGGAGTGGCAATAAACCTAGATAAAATGAGGGGTGCACTGATCAGTACCAAACCATGCAAAGTAATGAACTGATTGCTGTTGAATGCAGAGTAATATCGGAAGGCAAAGGTGATATCTAATATAATCGAATTCATTTTGGACAACTTATTTTGAGTATTTCTTTGCTTGCTGGAGCTGAAATTGTATTTTAAATCCCAACCAGCCATTCGGATACTTAGAAATCATACACCCCTTCAGATCAGTCACATGCTTCTCCATGACTTTCTTTTAGGACAATTTCTGTAGAATAAATGTATCGTTTCTAGTTATAACTGAAAATGTGTCCTATTATTTGAGACGTGTTTATTGACTGCATTTTTTTTTCTTTCAGTGCTGGTTTCTTGGAGCTTACACATGTGGTTGTTAGGTAATGTACTAAAATAATGGATACATTTTTTAAAATATGTATTTATAGTGTATTCCAATTAGTACGAATAGCTGGAGAATAATGCACATTGTATTAATGACCACTGTTGGATCAGGGCCAGTTCTAGTTATTGCTGCCTGAGGCAAACTTGTGAGGATGCCACCCCCCCCCCCCCCCCTTCCTGAATTAGACTGATCGTACAGCACTTGACAAGCAGCGCGGCATGTTATACAGTAGCTGTGGTGCGAGTTTTGTTACGTAATGCTATTATACCATGTAATATTTCTGCTTCAGTTAATGTTCTCAGTTAGCAAGGGAGCATATGCAACAACCTGAGACATGACATTCTGCAGCTCAACACAATAACAGGATGGCTGTCTGGCTGGCTAGGGGTCTGTGACAAACAACCTGCTCACCCTCAGCCAATCCTTCATGCTACATTCCTCCTCAATTAGGACAGCAGTGCCACCTCCTCCCTTCTGCTGTGCAAGTCAAATGAAACACTGCTGCCCTCCTGCCTCCCCCCTCCTCACACAGCACAAGCTGTTTTCCCAATGCTGACCTCTTCACCTCACTCACTCTCTTCTCACTTCTCCTTCTACTCTGACTGCATGCTGCTAGTGTAAACACAGTGCAAACATGTAATTTCTGCGCCTGATGCAAGCATACCTCCCAACATTTTGAGATAAGAAAGAGGGACACTTAAGCCATGCCCTGCCACACCCCTATTCACGCCCCCAGCACACCCCCTAGTCACGCCCCCGGCACACCCCTAGTCACGCATACCATAAAGATTTCATAAGAAAAAAAGTGTTTTATAATTCAAACCTTACTGGTCCTTTCTATCCTGCTTCATTTTCTTACATATTAACATTCAAAAATAAGAAATATATCAATTTAAGGGCCAATTCAGACAGATGCTTGGCGGGCGTTTACCGCTGGCACCCGAGACTTGTTGTTAAACGCTCCCATTCAAGTGAACGGGAGCATTTGTATCGGGCTTCTACCAACGTTTGTGCGAATGCAGCGTTCTAATCCCGATATTCCCGTTGTTTCAGCGACCCTGGATGCCACATGCAGTGTCTAGGGTCGATTACCACCGCTTCTTCATGTCCCCCTGCAGTAATCAAAAACGCCAATCACAACAGGATGCCGCCAAAAGCTTGAAAAAGACACCGCTGAATGAGACACCGCTGGAAATTGGGCAAAGGCCCGTGTGAACTGGCCCTTAAGGATGGCAGTAAGGTTTTACGCATTACACCCGTAACGAGTAAAAATGTACTTGTTGATGTTTGCAATAGCGTCCTGCACCAGCAGGGATGCGTAAAAACGTACACATGGTGGCCGGCCGACTCACAGTCGGCAAAAACGAAACTAGCTGGCAGCGGGGGACCAGAGGAGCCCTGAGTGACTGCGAGGGCACAGGATGGCTGCAAGGGGCTGGTAGATGTCGTAGGTAAGTAAAGAGAATTTTTTAAAATATATGCATCGCTATAGACTTACAAGACTTTTGTTCCACCGCACATCACTGTGCACGTTGACTGGTAACGTAGGTATGCGCTAACATTGGGTTGCAGCGATTACATCACGTTGGTGTGAAAGGCCCCATAGACTCTCACTGGTGTAGCGTTGGCCTGCGGTAAAAACAGGACTTAATTTTTAATCAAGAATTATTATTGAAATGAATTAATTTTATCTATGGACTATTGATTAATTGTCATGTCATTGAAGTGAGGCTCATCTTACTACATAAGGTACATATACCCCAGTTAAAACCCACCTTACTGGATAATCTCTACCCTAAAAAAATCTTTGCATATCCAGGGTTGTTGTTTTTGACTTGGAGAAGAGGTCAATAAAAAACAATTTACCTTTTAAAAATGTAGGAGAAATATGATATCATTATTTTAAGCCCTCTTTATAATGCCTTTCCTTTTATTAGATTTTAATTTATTAAATATAGATTTAACTTATTCCATAAGACATGAGTGTAAATAAACTGGAGAAAACTGGAGAAAAGAATGAAAGGAAAAAATACAATAACTAAAATTACCCCCTTCCTTATCTAATGCACATCAGGCATACTTCAGTACAGGTGTTCTAAGCAAAGAATATTGTTTCTTCGGTAAGGAGTGAAAACTGTTAGTTGGTAGTTTAGTCCATTGATTTTTGCATCCTTAAAGTTGTAATGCAGTATATACATTTTGATTATGTTTATATCGGATTTAACCACTTGAGGACCACAGTATTAAACCCCCCAAATGACCAGGCCTTTTTTGTAAAATTGGCCACTGCAGCTTTAAGGCCAAGCTGCAGGGCCGCACAACACAGCACACAAGTGATTTCCCCCCCCCCCCCCCTTTTCTCCCCACCAACAGAGCTGTCTGTTGGTCGGGTCTGATCCCCCCCTCCCAGTGTTTATTTTTTTATATAAATATTTATATGTTTTTTTATATATATATTTCTTACTATTTTTGTGTTTATTTATTTTTTTAACAATCCCTCCCTCCCCTCAACTGGTCAGTCATGATGATCGGCTATCATAGGCTTCTGTCACACGGCTGTCCCCAGTACAGTGCTGCTGCTGATCGCAACGCTGTACTAACAGTAAAGATGGTGGTTTTGCAGTCTAACAGTCTACTGACTGGCCATTGCCGCTCAGAGACTGAAGGTGGGGCAGAGCTCCGTCCCGTCCCTCACCCCCCCCCCCCCCCCCACGATGCGCGATCTCCTGCAAACTGCTGCCTCTGGACTTTACAGCGGCGTTAGGCGGTCCTGGAGCTGCCGCTGTGGCCACGCCCATCGGCGTGACGCGGTCAGAAAGCAGTTAAATAGTATTTTATGGATGCTATTTGTGTTAGTAAATCAAGCCTAAGTCTGATATGAAGTGCAGCAAGCAAGATAAATCATAAATCACACTAGTCCAACACTGAATCATGTGCCTCATACCTTCTCTGTTTCCCACTTTATGCGTATTTACTATTGAATATGCTCACTTCATGTGTGACACAGTATATCTGTGCCCCACCTGTCTCAGACTATCATCACACCTGAAGATTAGTGCGCTTATGGAGCATGCTGCTGTTGCATAATACCTGGCCTGTAACTGCAATGATTCCTCTTTCTCATTTACATCTAAGTGGTACTTTGTGAAGTATGAGGTCTCACTCACAGTGGGACATTGCATTGTAATATGGCGTTAAAGTCACAACGCAGCATCACAACACAACGCAAAAAAAAGGTGGTAACACACATTAATGCTGCGTTACTATTGCATACAGACAATGAAAAGTATGCTTTCCTGTGCCTGGTAGTGTGTGCAAGCAGCGCGTTACCATAACGCTACAAGTTACAATGCGATGTTAACCTCGCACTGTAAACGTCCCATGGGATTTATACTGCAGCTCTGCAACGTTCCACTGTGAATGCAGAATGCAGCCTCAGGGCGATACCCACTAATCGCCGAAATGCTAGCACTTTTTAAAGCGCAAGCGCAATACTAATGGCAGTGATCTCACTGCTGCAATTGCCACCAATCGCAGGCGATTAGCGGCAATCACAAAACGCGGTGCATGCAGCATTTACCCGTGATTCTAGATCGATCGTGATACAGCACTTAAAAAGCACTAATCGCAATTGCTCCAATATCGCAAGGGTGTACAGTGATTTTACTGTACTAATCGTGGTAAAATCACCTGCGCTAGCACTAGGGTTTTGTGCTTCTAAGTGAGCATGAGCCCTAAAACTTTCAATCACCAGCTCTTCCTGCGTAAGTTAGAAAGAGTTGCTAATCACCCTGTACAATGTGATGGACTATTTTCAGTTAATTTCCTCTTCTTGTGTGTGGATTAACCACTCCTGTTCCTTTCAGGGCCCTTTTCCACTAGCAATCGCAATCACAAATCACAAACGCCAGCGATTGCGATTGCGATTTTTCATTAATTCTGTTATGCGATTGCGATTTGCGATTTTCATTTGCATTGCATTATCATTGTAAAAATCGCTCCAGCAAGCGATTGCGATTTGCGATTAGCGATTTCCAAATCGAATCACTGTAGTGGAAAATACTTCTCGTGATTTCTATGATAAAGTAACAACTCTAGCGATTTAAAAATCACTAGCGATTTGCGATTTTGCGATTCAGCAATCACAATCGCTCTAGTGGAAAAGGGCCCTCAGCCATATACTAGCTCACAGCTTAGTCTTGTGGTTGTAGTGTGAAGCAATTCTTCAGACTAGCCTAAAGCTGAAAGCTGGGTGTTTATTTAAAAGAAATGTAAAAGGAACAGGATCTAATTTGTTGTGAAATGGAGCTTGGATAGTAATACTGACAATGAAAACAAATTAAGAAGAAATTACCATGTTCCCTTTCATTCTTCCATGAGAAGTGGAGGATTGTTTAAATTAGCTTAGCAATTAGCATATAAAATATATTACCATGCATTTACATCAGTTCTGATTCATAGACTGGGCAGAGGTTTTACTTTTCTCCTTGAATTTATTTTTTTAAAAGAGACATTTTATTGCATTTTATAAAACACAAAACAAATTAACACAAAAAAATCCTCCAACAGTCCAGAGATATCACCAAAGGTAATGAGCACATTTATCAGTTAGGTTACCGACATTATATAGCAAGGAAGGTTCCACTGAGTGAAAATACAGTATACATCAACACTGTATATCACAGAGGTACATAATAAATGAAGATCGGTGACAGCTTAGTAAAGGTAATACATTAAGGCCTCTTTCACAGTGCGACTTGATCTTAGATCAAGATGGCGCCTGGTTCGGTCGCCGCGGCCACAGGGCTCCGGCCTTTTTTCTTTTTTTTACTATAATTCAGTCTCCTCCGAGCTCCTCTTCCTGCGGGGTAGTATGCGGAGGGCAGGGGCACGCAGGTCTCGCTCTGCATCCCAGCTTTTGGGTCCCGATCTGCCTGCCGAATGGTCCATCAGCTGTTTGGGACCCACGTGCTCGTGATGTAGATCCCAGGAGTCAACTGCTGCGGATGTGGGGGAGGCGGGAGCATCGCCTCTGCAGCCGTGAGGGAGCAGGACACCGAGCCGGCCGAACCACCGCTGCCGCTTTCTGGTCCTCTGGCATCGCCACCTGCGTGGAGCCCATCATGGCAACGCCGCACAGGACGCATCTGAGTCCTGTTTCGGCACTGGGCTAAGCCGCCGCCAGGGAGACTAGACGCCGCTGAGGGCCCCCCCGCATCCACGTGGACTGTGATGCTGCTGCTGCTGCCAGGGAGGACTAGACGCCGCTGAGGCCCCCCCCCCCCCCCCCCGCATCCACGTGGACTGTGATGCTGCTGCTGCTGCCAGGGAGGACAGACGCCGCGGATGATGAGCGGGCCTCCCACCCCACAGCTAGGTGAGGTCTGACTGACGCTGCTTCCCCCGCTGGGTCAGGACTGCTACATCACTGTGGCCACAGCAGGCCAGTGTTCTGCTGCCTCTCCGGCCATGCTGTCCTCTCCAGCCATGCTGTCCTCTCCACTTGGCCAGCAGGTGAGAGCCAGTCTCCGCCATGCCTGATCCTGCAGCCACCATCTGTGTGGGCTCTAAGTGACTAGAGCGCCCACAACGTACTAGGCCAAAGCCGGATGCAAAGGTATGAACTTACGTGCATCCAGCTGCAAACCCACCACAGCAGTCAAGTGCCCCCTCCCAGCGTCCCCTTGATGAATTTTGGGCCCCAATGCCCCTGGGATTTCGGGCCCAATGCCCCTGGGATTTTGGGCCATCCTCGCACCACACATTGACGGGACACAATATGGGGAAATGCGCATTCGAGCCCTTGAGTAGCCAGGCTGGCCAGCCAAGACACCGCTGCAGCCATAGGAGGACTCTTTCTTTTTCTCTGCAGCAGCCAAGTGACATAGCCTATCCATTCGGGTACTAACCAGCCAGGTTACCTTAATTCCAAAGGGAGCTCTCTTTCACTTTCACTGCTTTCACTGTATGCACTGTACTGTATGTATCTGTTTATCTTTCTCTCTCTCTCTCCCCCAAGATGGACCAGGGGCATCTGATCAAAGTATCGCTGCAGAAGCGTTTTGAGTGCCATAGACGGCAGCAGATGCCCCCCTGGTCCTTCTCTTTGGGTCCATTCCTTATGGGTTCTCTACCTATGTTCTCCTTCACTCCGTAATTATTCATTATACCTACTGTATGTATCACCGTATATATGTATGCGCTATATGTATTTACTGTGTACCTACTGTATGCTGCCTGTTCAATTTCTGTACTGTACCACCACCACTGTTGTGCCAAAATCAATTCCGGGTACAACTCACGTTGTACTTGGCGAAATAAATAAATAAATGATTCTGATTCTGACGTTAAAGTCACACGTTAGAAAATGTTTTAACGTGGACAAACGCACAGCAATACTAAGTCTGTGCAACATTCACAGTGCACACGTTGCGTTTGTGTGTAGCGTGTAGCATTATTAGAAAGTGCTGCATGCTGTACATTATACACGTTATTAACTGCGTTGGACTGTTTGCACATGCTCAGTAATGACCTGGAAGCATACTTTTCATTGCCTGTATGCCTACTGTATGCGACGATAGCAGGGCATAGAGTTGCGTTGGGACGTTGCGTTGTTAGTTTGCGTTGCGACTAGAGATGGGCCGAACGGTTCGCCGGCGAACGGTTCCACGCGAACTTCGGTGGTTCGCGTTCACGTCCCGCTGGCGAACCTTTGCGGAAGTTCGGTTCGCCCCATAATGCACCTTGAGGGTCAACTTTGACCCTCTACATCACAGTCAGCAGGCCCAGTGTAGCCAATTAGGCTACACTAGCCCCTGGAGCCCCACCCCCCCTTATATAAGGCAGGCAGCGGCGGCCATTACGGTCACTCGTGTGCTGCCTGCGTTAGTGAGAGTAGGGCGAGCTGCTGCAGACTGTCTCTCAGGGAAAGATTAGTTAGGCTTAACTTGTTCCTGGCTGGCTGCATACCTGTTCTGTGAACCCACCACTGCATACCTGTACTGTGAACCCACCACTGCATACCTGTTCAGTGAACCTGCCACTGCATACCTGTACTGTGAACCCACCACTGCATACCTGTTCAGTGAACCTGCCACTGCATACCTGTGCTGTGAACCCACCACTGCATACCTGTTCTGTGAACCCATCACTGCATACCTGTTCAGTGAACCTGCCACTGCATACCTGTGCTGTGAACCCATCACTGCATACCTGTTCAGTGAACCTGCCACTGCATACCTGTGCTGTGAACCCACCACTGCATACCTGTTCTGTGAACCCATCACTGCATACCTGTTCAGTGAACCTGCCACTGCATACCTGTGCTGTGAACCCATCACTGCATACCTGTTCAGTGAACCTGCCACTGCATACCTGTGCTGTGAACCCACCACTGCATACCTGTTCTGTGAACCCATCACTGCATACCTGTTCAGTGAACCTGTCACTGCATACCTGTGCTGTGAACCCATCACTGCATACCTGTTCAGTGAACCTGCCACTGCATACCTGTGCTGTGAACCCACCACTGCATACCTGTTCTGTGAACCCATCACTGCATACCTGTTCAGTGAACCTGCCACTGCATACCTGTGCTGTGAACCCATCACTGCATACCTGTTCAGTGAACCTGCCACTGCATACCTGTGCTGTGAACCCACCACTGCATACCTGTGCTGTGAACCCATCACTGCATACCTGTTCAGTGAACCTGCCACTGCATACCTGTGCTGTGAACCCACCACTGCATACCTGTTCTGTGAACCCATCACTGCATACCTGTTCAGTGAACCTGCCACTGCATACCTGTGCTGTGAACCCATCACTGCATACCTGTTCAGTGAACCTGCCACTGCATACCTGTGCTGTGAACCCACCACTGCATACCTGTTCTGTGAACCCATCACTGCATACCTGTTCAGTGAATCTGCCACTGCATACCTGTGCTGTGAACCCATCACTGCATACCTGTTCAGTGAACCTGCCACTGCATACCTGTGCTGTGAACCCACCACTGCATACCTGTTCTGTGAACCCATCACTGCATACCTGTTCAGTGAACCTGCCACTGCATACCTGTGCTGTGAACCCACCACTGCATACCTGTTCTGTGAACCCATCACTGCATACCTGTTCAGTGAACCTGCCACTGCATACCTGTGCTGTGAACCCATCACTGCATACCTGTTCAGTGAACCTGCCACTGCATACCTGTGCTGTGAACCCATCACTGCATACCTGTTCAGTGAACCTGCCACTGCATACCTGTGCTGTGAACCCACCACTGCATACCTGTTCTGTGAACCCGCCACTGTATACCTGTTCTGTTCAGTGAACCCGCCACTGTATACCTGTTCAGTGAACCCGCTACTGCATACCTGTTGTGTTCAGTGAACCCGCCACTGTATACCTGTACTGTTCAGTGAACCCGCCACTGCATACCTGTTCAGTGAACCCGCCACTGCATACCTGTTGTGTTCAGTGAACCCGCCACTGTATACCTGTTCTGTTCAGTGAACCCGCCACTGTATACCTGTTCAGTGAACCCGCCACTGCATACCTGTTCTGTTCAGTGAACCCGCCACTGTATACCTGTTCAGTGAACCCGCCACTGCATACCTGTTGTGTTCAGTGAACCTGCCACTGTATACCTGTACTGTTCAGTGAACCCGCCACTGCATACCTGTTCAGTGAACCCGCCACTGCATACCTGTTGTGTTCAGTGAACCCGCCACTGTATACCTGTTCTGTTCAGTGAACCCGCCACTGTATACCTGTTCAGTGAACCCGCCACTGCATACCTGTTGTGTTCAGTGAACCCGCCACTGTATACCTGTACTGTTCAGTGAACTCGCCACTGCATACCTGTTCAGTGAACCCGCCACTGCATACCTGTTGTGTTCAGTGAACCCGCCACTGTATACCTGTTCTGTTCAGTGAACCCGCCACTGTATACCTGTTCAGTGAACCCGCCACTGTATACCTGTACTGTTCAGTGAACCCGCCACTGCATACCTGTTGTGTTCAGTGAACCCGCCACTGCATACCTGTTGTGTTCAGTGAACCCGCCACTGCATACCTGTTGTGTCCAGTGAACCCGCCACTGCATACCTGTTGTGTTCAGTGAACCCGCCACTGCATACCTGTTGTGTCCAGTGAACCCGCCACTGCATACCTGTTGTGTTCAGTGAACCCGCCACTGCATACCTGTTGTGTTCAGTGAACCCGCCACTGTATACCTGTACTGTTCAGTGAACCCGCCACTGCATACCTGTTGTGTTCAGTGAACCCGCCACTGCATACCTGTTGTGTTCAGTGAACCCGCCACTGCATACCTGTTGTGTCCAGTGAACCCGCCACTGCATACCTGTTGTGTTCAGTGAACCCGCCACTGCATACCTGTTGTGTCCAGTGAACCCGCCACTGCATACCTGTTGTGTTCAGTGAACCCACCGCATCAGTGCGCATACCTGTGCAGTTAAGTGAACCCACCTACCTACGTGAGTGCACGCAGTGTGATATACCACTCCGTGCATACCCGATATGGACAAAACAGGTAGAGGAAGAGGTAGTGCCAGAGCCAGAGGAAGGCCACCCGGCAGGTCTGCGCGAGGTCGTGTAAATGTAATTTCGTGTGGACCTGACCCACAGTACAGTGCTCGGAAGAAGGCACGTCCCATCACCTCCCAAGATTGACGACGTGGTTGAGTATTTAGCGACACAGAACACCTCATCTTGCTCAGCCACCAGCGCTACTACTAGCACCACTTCCGCTGCATTTGACACTTCGCAAGAATTATTTAGTGTTGAAATCACTGATGCACAGCCATTGTTGTTACAGCCAGATGAATTTTCACCAGCTCATATATTTGAGTTACCCGGCAACACTATGGATGTAACGTGTAAGGAGGATGAAGGACCTACTGATGGTGCATGTTTGGATTTGTCTGAGGCAAGCGAAGCTGGGCAGGATGATTACGATGATGACGATGATAGGGATCCTCTGTATGTTCCCAATAGAGGAGATGAAGAGGGGGACAGTTCAGAGGGGGAGTCAGAGAGTAGTAGGAGGAGAGAAGTTGCTGAAAGAAGCTGGGGCAGCTCTTCGTCAGAAACAGCTGGTGGCAGTGTCCGGCACAATGTATCGCCACCTATGTACAGCCAGCCAACTTGCCCTTCAGCATCAGCTGCTGAGGTCCCCATAGTGCCCACATCCCAGGGTGGCTCAGCGGTGTGGAAATTTTTTAATGTGTGTGCCTCAGATCGGACCAAAGCCATCTGTTCGCTCTGCCAACAAAAATTGAGCCGTGGAAAGGCCAACACTCACGTAGGGACAAGTGCCTTACGAAGGCACCTGGAGAAAAGGCACAAACAGCAATGGGATGGCCACCTGAGCAAAAGCAGCAGCAGCACACAAAAGAAAAGTCACCCTCCTGCTCCTCTTCCTCCTTCAGGTGCATCATCTGCTTCTGCCGCTTTCTCCCTTGCACCTTCACAGGCACCCTCCTCCACTCCGCCTCTGCCCTTGAGCGGTTCCTGCTCCTCTGCCCACAGCAGCAGTCAGGTGTCCGTGAAGGAAATGTTTTAGCGGAAGAAGCCAATTTCGGCCAGTCACCCCCTTGCCCGGCGTCTGACAGCTGGCGTGGCGGAACTGTTAGCTCGGCAGCTGTTACCATACCAGCTGGTGGACTCTGAGGCCTTCCGTAAATTTGTGGCCATCGGAACACCGCAGTGTTAGATGCAGTGCAGTTTCTAGGCTAAAATGCACCCAGGGCGGGTGTGTAAAAATTGCGCCCCCCCCCCAAGCAAGGTATGGGTGCCCGCAGTATAGGTTAGCCAGGTCTAGTTGCACTTAGTATAGGTCCCCCCAGTATAGGTAGCCAAGAATAGGTATCCCAGTATAGGTAGCCAGGCATAGGTGAGCCAGTATAGTTGCCCCCGCTATAGGTTAGCCAGGTAGGTGCCTCCAGTATAGGTAGCCAGTATAGTTGCCCCCAGTATAGGTTAGATAGGCAGGCGCCCCCGGTATAAGTTAGTTAGGTAGGTGCCCCAGTACAGGTTAGCTAGGTGGGTGCCTCTAATATAGGTAGCCAGAATAGTTGCCCCCAGCATAGGTTAGATAGGTAGGTTCCCCCCAGTATAGGTTAGATGGGTAGCTGCCCCCCAGTATAGGTTAGATTAGGTAGGTGCCCCCCAGTATAGGTTAGATTAGGTAGCTGCTCCCCAGTATAGGTTAGATTAGGTAGCTGCCCCCCAGCGTAGGTTAGATTAAGTAGGTGCCCCCCAGTGTAGGTTAGATTAGGTAGGTTCCCCCCAGTATAGGTTAGATAGGTAGGTGCCCCCCAGCGTAGGTGAGATTAGGTAGCTGCCCCCCAGTATAGGTTAGATTAGGTAGCTGCCCCCCAGCATACGTTAGATTAGGTAGCTGCCCCCCAGTATAGGTTAGATTAGGTAGCTGCCCCCCAGCGTAGGTTAGATTAAGTAGGTGCCCCCCAGTGTAGGTTAGATTAGGTAGGTGCCCCCCAATGTAGGTTAGATTAGGTAGCTGCCCCCCAGTATAGGTTAGATTAGGTAGCTGCCCCCCAGCGTAGGTTAGATTAAGTAGGTGCCCCCCAGTGTAGGTTAGATTAGGTAGGTGCCCCCAGTGTAGGTTAGATTAGGTAGGTGCCCCCCAGTATAGGATAGATAGGTAGGTGCCCCCCAGCGTAGGTTAGATTAGGTAGCTGCCCCCCCCCTTCCAGTATAGGCTAGATTAGACAGGTGCCCCCCAGTATAGGATAGATAGGTAGGTACCCCCCAGCGTAGGTTAGATAGGTAGCTGTCCCCCATAATGGAGGGGGGAGCCGGAGCTGCTGGGAGGGCAGCCCGACCTCTCCCTCCCTCTCCTGGGCCGCCCTCCGTGCTCCCCCCTCAGATGCAGAGCGCAGCAGCAGCAGCAGCAGCAGCAGCCAGGGAGGAAGCGCTGTAAACAACATACCTCCCTGCGTTCCAAGCGCTGCTTTCTCGCCGCCGGTCTCTTCCTCTCTGCCTATACGATGATGCACACGCTGGTTCCTGTTAGCCGGAACTAGTGTGTGCATCATCGTATAGGCGGCAGAGAGGAAGAGACCGGCGGCGAGAGAGCAGCGCTTGGAACGCAGGGAGGTATGTTGTTTACAGCGCTTCCTCCCTGGCTGCTGCTGCTGCTGCGCTCTGCATCTGAGGCGGGAGCACGGAGGGCGGCCCAGGAGAGGGAGGGAGAGGTCGGGCTGCCCTCCCAGCGGCTCCGGCTCCCCCCTCCATTTCAGCGCCCACCTCCCAACAGCGCCCCGGGCGGCGGCACGGGCCGCACGGCGCTAAAAACGGGCCTGGTTAGATGCCAGGCCGCACTTATTTTTCGAGAAAGGCCATACCCCAACTGCACCGTGAAGTTGAGAGGCAAGTGGTGTCATCTCTTGCGAAGAGCGTTGGGTCAAGGGTACACCTGACCACGGATGCCTGGTCTGCCAAGCACGGGCAGGGCCGCTACATTACGTACACAGCCCATTGGGTGAACCTGGTGGTGAACGATGGCAAGCAGGGCGCAGCGGACCAAATTGTGACACCTCCACGGCTTGCAGGCAGGCCTCCTGCCACCTCCTCTCCTCCTGCTACATGCTCTTCACTGTCCTCCTCCTCCTTGGCTGAGTGGCAGTTCTCCTCTCCAGCTACACAGCCCCAGCTCTGCAGGGCCTATGCTGCATGCCAGGTACGACGCTGTCACGCCATCTTAGACATGTCTTGTCTCAAAGCGGAGAGTCACACTGGAGCAGCTCTCCTGGCTGCTCTTAAGAAACAGGTGGATGAGTGGCTGACCCCGCACCACCTGGAGATAGGCAACGTGGTGTGCGACAACGGCAGCAATCTGCTTGCCGCTTTGCATATATGGAAGCTGACACACATACCCTGCATGGCACATGTCATGAATCTAGTTGTTCAAAGATTTGTGGCAAAGTACCCTGGCTTAGCGGATGTCCTGAAGCAGGCCAGGAAGTTCTGTGGGCATTTGAGGCGGTCTTACACAGCCATGGCACGATTTGCAGAAATTCAGCGGAAAAACAACATGCCGGTGAGACGCCTCATTTGCGATAGCCCGACTCGCTGGAATTCGACCCTGCTCATGTTCTCCCGCCTGCTAGAACAGAAGAAAGCCGTCACCCACTACCTCTACAACTACAGTAGAATGAAACAGTCTGGGAAGATGGGGATGTTCTGGCCCGACAACTGGACACTGATGAAAAATGCATGCAGGCTCATGCGGCCGTTTGAGGAGGTGACCAACCTGGTGAGCCGCAGTGAGGGCACCATCAGCGACTTAATTCCCTACGCTTACTTCTTGGAGCGTGCTGTGCGTAGAGTGGCGGATGAAGCTGTGAATGAGCGTGACCAGGAACCGTTACGGCAGGAACAGGCATGGGACCAATTTTCATCAGACCCAGCTGTTTCCTCAACACCTGCGGCAGCACAGAGGGGGGAGGAGGAGGAAGAAGAGAAGTCGTGTGCAGAAGACGAGTCAGACTCAGAGGATGATGAGCAAGGTGTTTCTTTGGGGGAGGAGGAGGGGACGGCGGCAGGAGAACACCCGCAGCAGGCGTCGCAGGGGGCTTGTGCTGCTCAACCTTCCCGTGGTATTGTTCGCGGCTGGGGGGAGGAGGTTGACTTACGTGACGTCACTGAGGAAGAGCAAGAGGAGATGGAGGGTACTGGATCTGACTTTGTGCAGATGTCGTCTTTTATGCTGTCCTGCCTGTTGAGGGACCCCCGTATAAAAAACATCAAGGGGAATGAGCTGTACTGGGTGGCCACACTACTAGACCCTCGGTACAGGCACAAAGTGGCGGACCTGTTACCAACTCACCGGAAGGTGGAAAGGATGCAGCACATGCAGAACCAGCTGTCAACTATGCTTTACAATGCCTTTAAGGGTGATGTGACAGCACAACGCCAGCAAGGTACCACTGCCACTAATCCTCCTCCCGTGTCCACGCAGTCAAAGACAGGATGCTCCAGCGATCTCATGGTGATGTCGGACATGCGGACGTTCTTTAGTCCAACGCCTCGGCGTAGCCCTTCCGGATCCACCCTCCACCAACGCCTGGAACGGCAGGTAGCCGACTACCTGGCCTTAAGTGTGGATGTAGACACTGCTGTGAACAGCGATGAGGAACCCTTGAACTACTGGGTGCGCAGGCTTGACCTGTGGCCAGAGCTGTCCCAATTTGCCATCCAACTTCTCTCCTGCCCTGCCGCAAGCGTCCTGTCAGAAAGGACCTTCAGCGCAGCTGGAGGCATTGTCACAGAGAAGAGAAGTCGCCTAAATCACAAAAGTGTTAAGTACCTCACCTTTATCAAAATGAATGAGGCATGGATCCCGGAGGGCTGCTGCCCGCCCCAAGACTAAGTCTGTCCCCGCACACACAGCATCTCTGCCTGCACGTCGTGTGACTGGCTGCCTGGCCTGCCCCAAGAAGACTAAGTCGCTCCCAGTCCCTCCACACAGCATGTCTGCCTGCAGGCCGCTTGATTACCTTCTCCGCCACCACCAACAGGGTCCGGGACTCCAGGCGGATTGCTGAATTTTTTAGGCCGCTGCTAGCAGCGGCCGCTGTAATAATTTTTCTGGTGCGTGTACATGACTGCCTAATTTTTCTGGCTGCACTGCGGGCAGCTGCAACAACAAAAGAAAAGGCATGTACATGCGCCCATTCCCCTTCGTGATCATTACCTTGCCGTGGTGAAGGGGCTTGCGTATCACAATGAAGCAATGACCGGCGCCTAGATGAGTGTCTCGGGGGGCACACAAAAGATAATAAGGTCGTTGCTTCATTGTGGTCAGACCAAATTTGATCAGCTGGACAGTCACTGTTCTGTCATTCAGCTACATCAGCCAGGCGACCATATGGGCTGTAAAGCCACCAAAACCTGCACTCTCGCCATGGTGCGCACCAGTCCAGCACGGCCATCACTACACAAACAGCTGTTTGCGGTGCGTTACACGGTGAGTTTGGTGTGTCAGTGTGAAGCAGTACCTTAATTACATTACCTGATTGATGTATACACATGCAAGATGTTTTAAAGCACTTTAGGCCTGTCATTTAGCATTCAATGTGATTTCTGCCCTTAAAACGCTGCTTTGCGTCAAATCCAGACTTTTCCCTGGGACTTTTGGCATGTATCCCACTCCGCCATGCCCCCCTCCAGGTGTTAGACCCCTTGAAACATCTTTTCCATCAGTTTTGTGGCCAGCATAATTATTTTTGTTTTTCAAAGTTCGCATCCCCATTGAAGTCTATTGCGGTTCGCGAACTTTAACGCGAACCGAACGTTACGCGAAAGTTCGCGAACCAGGTTCGCGAACCTAAAATCGGAGGTTCGGCCCATCTCTAGTTGCGACTTTAACGTTGCATCAAAACTCAGCGTCCCACTGTGAAAGTAGCCTTAAGGTTGTATGCTTGTACTATGGCATTGATATCTAGGTGAGGAATAACAGCATTCCATGATTCTACCCAAATATTCCATAATTCATCAAACTTAATAAATTGAGACCTGGATTGATATGTAAGTTTGCATAATGGCAGGTGCACCTTAACCATATTGATCCAATCATTCTCGGTAGGGGGAGTGTTTTGCTGCCACCTTGATGTAAGAGATTTCCTAGCATAAAACAGTATAATCCTGCTAAGCATTTTCCTGTATTTTTACCATCCCATATCTTCCAGTATGCCTAACATATAGGGCTTGATTCACTATGCTTAATAGCTCAAGGTTATCTTCTTACATGCTTAAATTACATTAAGTGGCCGCTCCTTCCAAAAGCCGCGCAATAGTGTCATATCGCTACCGTGATACTTCACTAGCACAGCCACTACTAGGTGCTAGTGAAGTATCACGGTAGCGCTAGGTCACTATCATGCGGCTTTCGGAAGGAGTGACTGCTGCTAAGGAGCGCACACTAAGCTGACAGTTGCGCACGTACCATGCCAGCACTATGAGGAAATCACGGTAATGTAATCTGCACGTGTAAGAAGATTACCTTGTGCTATTAAGCATAGTGAGTGAATCAAGCCCATAGGCCTTAAATGACAACACCATTGTAAAGGTTAAGTTTGGGAATTACAGATTTCCAATAATTCTGCACCTGTGCCCAAAAGCACACATAGGCCTCAATTCACTAAGCTTTATCAAACACTTTATCGAATGGTTGATAATTTACCTCATGTCATGAGTAAAATCCAATTTCGAATTCACTAAGTGTTATAAATTTATCTAATGTTTTATCAATAAAAAAATGTGCACCTTATGCTTGACACTTAAAACATAGCCCAGTGTGTATATCTCCCAGGGGTTTCATGAAATTCCTCTCATTCTGAGTCATAAATAGGTGCATCATCAAGTTGCCATTTTGCCTGATACAAGTGTTAAAGAGAGTCTGAAGCGAGTTAAAAACTCGCTTTTTAGCTTATAATCATCATGGGCATGCTTGCCTCAGCTAAAACACCGCTATCCCCTCCTCCTTCACTGAGGGGGTGGGCGAGAGGCGGAGATCCGCCGCTGATAGACGCGCATGGAGGCTGGGCTGCAGCCGTTAGCCCTGCCTCCATGAGCAGCAAAATCTACGACCAAGTTGGTCGTGGATTTTGCAGGGGGGATTTGGCGGGGTAAAGACCCCTCGTTTAGCCGCGGGATAGCGGCGTTTTAGCTGGGGCAAGCATGCCCATGATGATTATAAGCTAAAAAGCGAGTTTTTAACTCGCTTCAGAGTCTCTTTAATAAGCTAGAGCCTTTATTTATGTAACTGAGGTATCAAACTGTAGTCGCATTGGGCAGCAGCTATCATGAAAAGGTAGACAGAAGCAAAAAGCTGACTGAGGAAATACTGCTGATAACAGTGCTGAATAGGCTATGATTTATTTTGTTTTGCAGCTGAATTAATCAGATTTTATGTCACACTAACATGGTTGTCATTTGGAATTCAGTTTCAGAAATGTAGCCCTTAAATGAATATGGAGACCATGAAAAAAGTGTGTGTGTGTGTGTGTGTGTGTGTGTGTGTGTGTGTGTGTGTGTGTGTGTGTGTGTGTGTGTGTGTGTGTGTGTGTGTGTGTGTGTGTGTGTGTGTGTGTGTGTGTGTGTGTGTGTGTGTGTGTGTGTGTGTGTGTGTGTGTGTGTGTGTGTGTGTGTGTGTGTGTGTGTACATATCTCCAGGGCCGGAGTTCTGGGAAGGTCACAGAGGCCACGGCCTAGGGCGATAAAAATCAGCAGGGCGCAGGACTTGGAGAGATAAGAGGTCACATGTCAAAGTAAATCACCTCTCCTGCTTTGCTCTGGTCTGCCTGAATTCCAGAGATCCCTGCATCTCTCTCACTTGTGCAAAGTGTGTGTTATGGCAGTCAGCAGTGCTGTCACCTGTATGATGAGAGAGGACAAACAATCTGCTGTGAGAAGAAAAATATATGGGCTCAAGTAGCAGAACTCTTGAGTTCCAATTCGTTTTTTTCATGCAGCGAGCATTCACAGGCAGGAATTAGCAGCTCTCCCCCTCCCTGACTGATATTAGTTTATTACTAGTAGGTCAGGCTGTTAAAGACCTCAGATCTGTTAATTTTATGGCTTTTTTTTCTCCTAGAGAATGCCAACAACATTCTTTGTGCTAGTTTAACTCTTTCCTGGCTTTTTTTTTTTGCCAGCAAAGTACTGTGTTGGCCATCAGTGAAAGCAGGATGTTTTGAAACAGAATGACAATTATGTTACATTTATTTATATTTACAAAACAATCAATGCATCTACTGCTGACTGTATATATAGCTGTGTGCCTACTGCCTAACATCTTGTATATAGACGGCTTAGCCAAAGGCTCACTGTTATTCATTTGGTTAGCCAATAAAAAGTGTTATTCTGTTACAAAACTTCCTGCTGACTGATTTTAAGATCTGTCTTAAGTGCTAGATTGTCACTGTGTAAAGTACACCTGAGCTTATGCTGGGTACACACAATGTAATTTTCTGACAGATTTACTGTCAGATCGACTATTTCCAACATGTCCGATCTGCTTTCCAATCAATTTTCTGAATGATTTTTCATAGAAGTGAACAGCAAATTGATCGAAAAATTGAAATCAGATCAAACATGATGGAAATAATCGACCTGACAGTAAATCTGTCAGAAAATTGCATCATGTGTACCTAGCATTGCACTACATCTATGCCAGTGTGTGTAGTGTCGGATCCTTCTACTTACCTGTTCTCTGTTTTGGATGGGCTTCTCTCCATTGCGCTGCACTGTCCCCTATTTGTGGCTCTGATGGCAGCAAGTAGCACAGAGGACAAAGAAGCAGCGCTGTCCACTGGGGCTCCTTGTGATTTTGCACTCCTGTATGCATGTGCACAGGAGCCAAGGGAGTGTTATGGGTATGAGTACTTGACAAGTGCTGCTCATATATGAGCATCATTTCTGAAGTATGCAAGCCCAGAACACTATCGCCTGCTGTGCATGCAGACAGGAGCGCAAAATTACATGGAGTGGACAGAGCATGCACTGCTTCTTTGTTGAACAGGGCAAAGCAGCAAAACAGAGGAGGGCCCATTCAAACTAGCCTGAATTGGACAGATTGGGGAAGGGGGGGGGGGGCGCGGTTGGTGACAGCCGGCCTAGGGCGCTGGAAAGTACAAATCCGGCCCTGCATACCTCCGCTTGGGAACTCAGGGGGAACTGCACGTGTACATGCCCAATTGCACTCCCGTCCTAGAGCGTTCTGTCTCTGCACTCTTGGCGACAGCCAGATTGTGACTGTGCTGATTGGACTCGACTGGCGGATTTACTGGGCCACTTAGTGGAGGGTCCAGGTGGTCTGAGAGGATGGCGAGAGGCCGATGAGCCTGAAGGGGCTGTAGAAATGAAGCCCCAAGTATGTATAATTTTTATAATATATACGTATACTATAATTTTTTTTCCATGGCCTCAGGTACACTTTAACACGGTTGTCACATATGTACTCCTATGGTATCAGAATGACCAAAATTGACATTTACTATTTTCTTGACTTTTAGATGCACAGGACAGCATTAGGTTTGTGCCAGAGCAGCCCGTGTACCTGGCTGGAGAAGGTTTGACAATGAGATGTGTGATCCACAATCCAGCTACAATTTTACTCTACAGTTTCTACAAAGATGGAGCACAAATTCGTGCTAATCAATCATCAAATGTGTTGAGTTTTCCTGCTCTTTCAAAAAGCGACTCTGGAGAATATTTCTGTACCTTCTACAGAGAAAGTGAAAAGCGGTTCCTGGAGGTTGGCAAAATAATGCTACAAATTCTTGGTGAGTTACAGTAATCTTTTCATTTACTCCATCTAATTATCCATACAAAATAGGTAGACTGCACAAATTTGTAAAAAATTCTGTGATACAGAACAAAAAATGAAAACTGAAATGCAGATTTACAGAGGCATGTATTTTTGTTTATTTTTGTATTATTATTGACAGTGGCGGCACCAGGATTTTTTTTTGGGGGGGGGGGGGGTGCTATGCAGGTGCTGTACAATTTTGCAGGGGGGCTAAGTATTGCCAAAACATTTTTGGGGAGTGGCCAAAAAGGGTGTGGCCAACAAAATAGGGCATGGCCAACAAAAGAGGGGCGTGGTGAAGTGCTGGAGTATATTCCAGTGCTATATAAATACATAATGATATAGTCGGATAACAGGCCCCATCAGAGAGGCAGGCAGGCAGGGGCCCAGCCCAGTCCCCAGCCCAGACCCCGGGATCCAACCCCCCCGCCCCGCCCGATGCCTGCGCTGAACTGGCTGGGGGCAGTGGGGGGACTGAGAGAGTGAATGCCTGGCTGCTGCTGCGAGACTCACACAACTCCGGCTCCAGTCTCACTCGTCTCTCGCTCGCTCTTGGGCTCGGCCTGTCAGTCGTCAGAGAACCCTGAGCAGGAGGGGAGGCAGCCAGTGAAAGGGAGCTTTGATCTGTGTGCCGCTAGTCTGGTCTACTCAAGACCAGACTAGCAGCGCACAGATCAAAGCTCCCTCCGTTGGCTGTACTGCGGTAAGTCTCCGTCCGCTGTCAGCCGCTGCGCCGACACTTCAATATTCCGGTGTGGAGAGCCAGGAAGGGGGGCCCCAAGGTGAGGGAAGGGGGGGGAGACTTTCCCCCTTCTCCATCGCTCTTCCCACAGCTCCCTTTCACTGGCTGCCTCCCCTCCTGGGGACACCTACAACTACAAACCTGGCTGCATATACTGGAAACACCTATAGACCTGGCTACATATACTGGGGACACCTATTGACCTGGCTACATATATTGGGGACACTTATCCACCTGGCTACATATACTGGGGACACCTAGAGACCTGGCTACATATATTGGGGACACCTATCCACCTGGCTACATATACTGGGGAGACCTATTTACCTGGCTACATATACTGGGGACACCTATAGACCTGGCTACATATACTGGGGATACCTATAGACCTGGCTACATATATTGGGGACACCTATCCACCTGGCTACATATACTGGGGAGACCTATACACCTGGCTACATATACTGGGGACACCTATACACCTGGCTACATGTACTGGGGACACCTATAGACCTGGCTACATATGCTGGGGACACATATACACCTGGCTACATATACTGGGAACACCTGTGCACCTGGCTACATATACTGGGAACACCTATCCACCTGGCTACATATACTGGGGACACCTATAGACCTGGCTACATATACTGGGGACACCTATAGACCTGGCTACATATATTGGGGACACCTATCCACCTGGCTACATATACTGGGGAGACCTATACACCTGGCTACATATACTGGGGACACCTATACACCTGGCTACATATACTGGGGACACCTATAGACCTTGCTACATATATTGGGGACACCTATCCACCTGGCTACATATACTGGGGACACCTATAGACCTGGCTACATATATTGGGGACACCTATCCACCTGGCTACATATACTGGGGAAACCCATAGACCTGGCTATACTGGGAACACCTATACACCTGGCTACATATACTGGGGACACCTGTAGACCTGGCTATCTATACAGAAGACACCTATAGACCTGGCTATCTGTACTGGGGACACCTATAGGCCTGGCTATCTATTATTGAGACACATGTAGACCTGGCTACCTATACTGGGGGCACCCATAGACCTGGCTACCTATTCTGGGGACACCTATAATCCTGGCTACCTATTCTGGGGACACCTATAGACCTGGCTACTTATACTGGGGACACCTATAGACCTGGATACCTGCACTGGGAAAACCTATAGACCTGGTTACCTCTACTGGGGGCACCTATTTGGGGGGAACTGCTGCTGCCAGATTAAGTGTATTTTGGGAAACAGCTGCCAGATAATGTGTATTTTTGGGGAACCGCTGCCAGATTGTGTATAACGGGGGAACTGCTGCTTCCAGATTATGTGTATTTTGGGGGAACCACTGCTGCCAGATTACGGTGTATTTTCGGTGATCCACTGCCAGATTACGCATATTTTGTGGAGCCGCTGCCAAATTATGTGTATTTGGGGGAACCACTGCTGCCAGATTACGTCTATTTTCGGGGGGAACGACTGCCATATTATCTGTATTTTGGAGAAACCTCTGCCAAATTGCATGGATTTTTGGTGAAATGCTGTCAGATTACATGTATTTTGGGGGGAAACACTATGGCAGAGTTCAAACTTCCCCGGCAGACCTTTTACACCACTACTAAGGTCATGTATATTTTGCCCCACCCATGACCACGCCCACATTCTGTTGCGTGGCCACACCCATTTTTCGGCACACTGCGGGGTTTTTATCAGTGTAAAATATCTGTTGTCATTAAATTATTATATCTTAGTCTGTTAAAAAATAACGTGAAAGGTGGGAAACACTGGTATGGGGGCCCCATAATCTCCTATTGCTCGGGGCCCCATGAGTTTTCAGTCCGCCCCTACGCCTGGATCGCTCCCACACTGCCGTCCTCCGCTGCCCGCAGCTACGAGAACCAGGTCCCATCACTGCCGTCATGTTAGCCAGCCTAGGAAGGAGAAGTGCGCCCTCTACGAGATCCACAAACTGCGCACTTCTCTTACACTAGACTGGCTCCGACTGATGGAAGTGCAGGGACCCAGTTCTCGTAGCTGCGCCAGCAGAGGACAGCGGCGTGGGAGCAATCCAGGCGGATTTTGAAGATACTACACAGAGCACTCCATATCCCTTAAAGGGAACCTAAACTGAGAAGGATATGGAATTTTGCCTGACTCTCCTGCTGATCCTCTCAACAAGCATGCAGATCAGTTGCTCTGACTGAAGACAGACTGGATTAGCTGCATGCTTGTTTCAGGTGTGTGATTCAGCCACTACTGCAGCCAAAGAGATCAGCAGGACTGACAAGTGACTGGTATTGTTTAAAAGGAAATAAATATGGCACCCTCCATATCCCTCTCACTTAAGATTCCCTTTAAAGGGAACCTGAAGCGAGAAGTATATGGAGGCTGCCATATTTATTTACTTTTAAACAACACTAGATGCCTGGCGGTCCTGCTGAACTCTTTGGTTGCATTAGTGTCTGAATTATAAACCTGAGAAAAGCATGTGGCTAATGTTGTCAGATTTGACAGAAATTCAGAAACACCTGATCTGCTGCATGCTTGGTGGGAGGTCTATGGCTAAAAGTATTACAGGCAGAGGATTAGCAGGATAACCAGGCAGCTATTGCCTAAAAGGAATTAAATATGACAGCCTCCATATTCCTCTTGCTTCAGGTTCCCTTTAAATAGTCATATCCCATATATGTAGTGATCCTACTGTTGGCGCTACCTTACCACTTATGCTTTATAGTAAAACAAAAGTTTGCCTACTAAAAACAGAGGTTATTTGTGATAATTCAGGTTGGCGTTAGCATATGTCTCCCCATGATGCATCACTGCTTAGTGTGCAAATCATCCTTTGTTGTCCCTGTAAGATAAACACACCTCCAGAACCGCTGGAATGCAATGAAGTGTATATATATATATATATATATATGTATGTGTGTATATATACATATATACACATACACACACGCACACACACACTGTACACATATACACGTACACACACACACATATATACACACACACACATATATACACACACACACACACACACACACACACAGACACACACATATATATATACAGAGGGGCTACAGCACACAACAGGAAAACAGTGACAGGGGCTCTTAGTTACGCTTTAACCCGCTTAAGCTCACCAACTGCGCCAAAGTGTCCCCAATCTGGTGAGTCCTACTCTACCATGCAAAATGCCAGTTTTTATAAGCAGTCTAGTGGGAACTAATCCAAAAACCCAAGAGTCAACTAAATGGGAAAAAAAAAAAGAAATTAAAAACACCTCACCCTTCACTAGCTACCAAACGAACTCTCTGAACATGTGCAATGCACTTATATATATACTTAACTGTGCTAGAGGTGGGCGTGGTTATGCAGGCTCACAGGGGAAAGTTATAAATAAATTACCAAGAGGTGAGCAGCACAAACCAAATTTTACACACACACACACACACACGCACGCACGCATGCACACACATACACCTTTAAAGGCTTTAGGAAGCCACATTGACATAAAACTATAAATATCGTTTTGACATAAAACAATATTTATCGTTTTATGTCAAAACAATATTTATCGTTTTAAAACACTTTAGCGGCGCCATTATTTAACCGGTGCCATTTATCACTGTACCCATTAATAATTTTACTCTGCAACTAAGCTATTAGTTCATTACCTTATTTAAAGTTTCCTTTCACAGATCTTCCATCATTATTATTTTCTTCTTCAACAGATCCACCTCTTGTAGCATCGCTGATTGTAAATCCCCAGAGAAAAGTCTTCATAAAAGATCAATCAGCAATACTAACATGTCGTATTCCAACTGGACAGCCTACAACTGCAGTCGCCATTTATCAAGATGGAAGGCAAATATTTAATAATAACTCTGGCATTTTAAACCTTATAAACATTCAACAAAACAGTGGAAAATACTCCTGTGGATACACTGTTAATCTGCAAGGACGAATGGTTCAATCTAATCCCAGTGGAGAAGTGGACATCCTTGTCATAGGTAAGATAAATTAAGAAAATGGCAAATTCTACACAAAGCTGTGTATGATCTTCTTTATAAAATGAGATTGAGCTCTGTCAGTGAGTCCCTTTACACCATTAGAAAGGCATGTGGTAATAAAATTCCAAACACCAAAACCTCTTTATTTGTCTACGGATTAATATTGAGGAATCAAGGTGTATCTGAACCCTGCCAGTATTGAGTCTGCTACAGGCCCAAAACTGTCCACACTTCCTTCATTATCACCCACAAGTACTATAGCTTCTTCAATACTATCTCACAATGATAAGAGTCAGCTGAACTGTGGTGCTGGCCACACGGAGTTAATCTTTCAGCAGTACAGGGAGGATCTGCTCTGTAGTAACTTAAGGAAACAATCTAATCTGGTACCAGCTCCAAGTTTGCCGGTGCAATCTCTGGGTCATGTGACTGAATCCTCCAATGGAAATGTGTCTGGCATGTAGGGCTGTTTTTAGGCATAATCAAATAAGGCAGATACCTGGGGTGAACTAGGGCTTTAAAGGGAGTCTTAAATGAATTTTAAAATAAAAAACAGATACTCAACTAAGGAGAGGGAAGGCTCTGGGTCCTACAGAGCCTTCCCGTTCTCCTCCCGGTCTCCCCGTTCCCCCACAGGCCCCCCCATTAGCAGTCCACAATGTTCATTCATGGACTGCTCTCTTCCGTGTTGTGTAGGCTTCGGCAGTCTTCGGAAGCACTTGGGCTTCCGTTCCGAAAATGAGCTGCTCCGTACAACGCATGCACAAGCGCCCTCTCTCACACACTGGTGATTAAGCAGTACAGAGCCACCGGACTTCGGGAGCCGAGTGCTTCTGAAGACTGCTTAATAGAGATGGCCCGAACGTATCGCCGGCGAACGGTTCCCGGCGATCTTCCGTAGTTCGGTTAGCCCCCATAGTGCACCATTAGGGTCAACTTTGACCCTCTACATCACAGTCAGCAGGCACATTGTACCTATCAGGCTACACTCCCTCCTGGAGCCACTCCCCCCGTTATAAAAGGCAGACCCTGCTGGCCATTATACTCACTCGTGTGCCTGCAGTAAATAGAGAAGGGACAGCTGCTGCAAACTCTCTCATAGGGAAAGATTAGTTAGGCTTGTTAGCTTGCTCCTTGCTGATTCTTATTGCTAAAATAGCACCCCACAACAGCTCTTTTGAGAGCTAATCTTCTTCTTGTGATTTTTTTTTCTGTGTGTCCCACTGACACTTGTGTTGAATAGACAGCCTTGATAATCCATACTGTTTGTGTGTCACTGCCAGGCCCAGCACATTCAGTGACTACCTGTAGGTGTGACAGGTGCACATTGTAATACCCAGTACTGCATATACCTACTACCTGTTGTTCACAGTGCACCCACCTGTGACGGATATTGCGAAAGTCGTGCGCGTAAACGCCAACGATTTTCGCAATAGTCGTGCGCAGTCCCTGTCAGTCTTGGGTAAATGCACAATAGATGTCAATTTCCCTCTCTCTTACTGAGAACAGTAACCTTCCCCCCACATCCTGTTCAGGTCAGGAAAGAATTCACACGTGGCCAGACCACCTGGACAGCAGACATTTGGTCACATAGCTCATGTTCCACCAAACCAGCTCAAACTGGTTGAGACTCACATTTCCCTCCAAGCTCATAGCTTCACACAATGAGAACCTTTACTTTATTAATAATTCAAGATGGGTTTGGCACAGAAAGACAATAAACACATTTCCTGATACCCAGAAATCAGTTCTATCACTCACATGATTTATAATTTTCTGGCTATCAGGAATCAATAGAGAGACCCCTTTATCCGGCATGCGTAGAGCAAATTCATTAGACTAGACGTGTATAGTCTCATTTAATACAGAGTCGCATGCTGCTTATGAATATGGTCTCGGATTTGCGTTGCACCCATCTGGGGCGGAATTACACAAATTATTAATAATTGGTACATTCCTTGCTCCAAGTCTGTGGGTGGCACCCTGACTGCCAGAAGGTAACCCTGCCTCAAACACACCTACTTTCCAGGTAGTGACCGCCCCAAAACTCTGGTCAGTAAAAAGCGTTTGCAAGGAACTCCACCCAGTTCTTCAATTTACATCGACTAGGGAAGTCCAGACATGTGCTCACAGAAGAACCGGCGCATGTTGTGTACAAAGGACTTTTAAGCTGAATGCCTACGTTTAAACTGGACTATTTTCTTCATGCTTCAAAGGGACTGCTCAGCTAACTAAGTAAGAACTTTCTGTTTTATCCCTTTTATTTTTAAGCTCTGTGTTTTATATGTTAATAGGTGTATATAACTGTATGTAATGCATTTGTGTTATTAAACGTTTAAAAATCGTTTAGCGGTTATGACCTGTTGCTGAACATACACAATCGTACCTATTCTCCTGAACTCGCTACCCTGTGTTTAATAGAAGTATACATTTATAACCCGTATGCGAGAACCCGGCCCAGACATAACGATCTGGCCCAGATTCTTGCATACTGCTAGGGGTTACTAAAGTGTTCTCGAAGTCCTAGTAAAATTACAGTAGCGGGCTGTGTAACTCGCTTGGTGGCAGATCTTTGAATTGTATATGTGTGTGGAGTGATTCGGTTGGTATCAGAACGCTCCCTTCGCGAGTCAGTTCATCAAATTGCGAATGCGGGTTACCCTTCGTGATGAACAAATGACCGTGTAAGAGGATTTCTGACGCTGATCGATTTACCCCACCCGCAGACCGGCTCGCGGTCTGTGACATTTGTTTGGCAGCTTTTTGGGATTTGTGTATGTTCAGAACATCAACGGCAACGTTATTTGATTAACCTGCCAGAACAGATCAAAAATCTGTGGTTGATAACCGGTGCATTACCATTTATATAGACTAAACGTGTAGCACAGAGTTCCCCCCCAATCTCTTTTCCTATCCTATCTTTTATTTGGCAAAAATGGCTGCAGCAAGATACAAGAAAATGGCAGTGGCAGACCTAGTGAACTTGTGTGAAGAAAAAGGCATTGTGACTTATAGAAAAAAGAAAGCGCAATTGATTGAGGACTTGTTGCGACTGAATACCCAGCCGGAGCAGATGCTGGGAGAGCACACTCCTGGTTCAGACGGTGCTGTAACTGGGGCAGAGGAAAGTGAGCGGTTGGAGCAAAGCAACCCACTTCCAGACCCAGAGGAAAACGGGACCGCGTCTGAACCGGTCGCTGTAACTGCTGAGGAGCATGGTGGCCGGCAGGAGCCCGTTCATGCAAACCCTTTCTGTGTTCCTGATGCTGGAATGCAACCTGGATTACAAAGGCTGTTGGAGACAAATCCTGAGCTGTACATGCAGATTGTCAGAGAGAATGCTGACCGCGCAGAACGCCAGGCGGAACGGGAAGCGGACCGTGCAGAGCGCCGGTGGCTTGCTGAGAAAGAGGCGGCAGAGAGAGAATCCGCCCGCCGACACGACCTTGACATGGCCAAACTGCGAGGGCAAGGCCAAAATCCCTCACAAAGTGCTCCCGAACCCCGGCCCACAGCAGGCCCGTTTGGGACTCCAAAGTTTAAATTCCCAGAAATGGAGAAGGGAACCGACCCGGACACTTATTTACACTCCTTTGAAAAGACTTGTCGTCAGCATCATCTGCCCCAGGAGCAGTGGGCGAGATATCTAACACCCAACTTGCGGGACAAAGCGCTTGAGGCGTTTGTGGACTTACCCGCTGAGAAAGACAATGACTATGAGGCGATAAAAGCTGCAATTATCGCCAAATACCAGTTGACCCCAGAGGTCTATCGCAAAAAGTTTCGCTCCCTGCAGAAAGGCCCCACCGACTCTTACACCGACCTGGAGAGTCGCCTGCTGACTGTGTTCAGGCAGTGGTCACGGGGCCTCAAAAAAGACTCTCACCAAGGTCTGGAGGACCTCATCGTGCAGGAGCAGTTGCTGAACTGCTGCACTCCAGATGTCCGGCAGTTTGTCTTGGAGCGGAAGCCTGAATCCGCCAAAGCTGCCGCAGAACTTGCAGACACTTTTGTGGCCACCCGTGTGCCGGACAGCCGCAAACCTCCAGCCCAGAGCTGGAGAGGGGGGAGACCTATGCAACCCAGCTCTCCTCCCCCTGCTAACCGTGGGAATCGGGTCCCACAGCCACAGAGGCCGGATGCTGCACCTGCTACTCATCCGCCTGATGCCACATATGTTCCGAAGTGTTACCACTGTGGACAGCGAGGACACCTCAAGTCTGCCTGCCCCGAGGTGAGGACGCCATCTCCAGAGCCTAGCGCAGAAGTGGCTAGCGCATCCTCTACTGCACACGCCTACCTCGTCATGGGAGCAGCAAATCCTCGACTTTCCGGAAATCATCAAGTCGTGGAAGTTAACGACCAGATCGCTGTTGGTTTCCGCGACACAGGCGCAGAGCTTACCTTGGTTCGCTCTCATCTTGTAGCCAGGGAGAATTTCCTGCCTAATGAGCGTGTCACACTTTTGGGAGTTGGTGGCACACACGCACGCATCGCCAAAGCTCGTGTTGTTCTCGATTGGGGAAGGGGCCGCCAGTCAAAAGTTGTGGGGGTGACAGATGACATCCCAGTGCCTGTGCTGTTGGGCACCGATCTTGGCACCCTACGATCCTTTTATGAACCTGTGATCAACACCCCGGATTGCCAGTCTGGACCCACTCAGGTACTGTACAAGCTTGGGGTGGGACAGAGGGAGGCAGCCAGGGTAATGGTACCTAGCCCTCCTAGGGAAGGAGGGAAGGAAGCGGTACCGGTTTCTAATGGACAGCTGTCTAATCACGGTTTGTCTGACTCTAAACCTGTCACTGTTGTTCCAGATACCTGTGTACATGTGAAAAATGAACGTAACTGTGATGTTAATGTTGTACCAGATGTTGCTAATAGCTTTCATGCTGAATCTCACAGTGCTAAAAATGATGTATGTTTAAATGTGACAGTCTCTAATCTAAGAGGTAACAGTCTTGTTTTGCCTGGGTCATATCCGTCCAGGGCAGTGGAAGCAGGCCAGGTGTCAGAGCAGGCAGCTGGGGGCCTAGACCTCCCCTCCTGCTATGACAGCCAGAGTGCTCCACCATTGTCTGCTGTTAACAAACAGCTGGTGGAGACAGGCCGTTCCTTCCCTGTCTCACCCTTGCATGTCTTCCCCTTGCAGAAGCAACCCAGTGCAAAACTGCCCACAGGTCCACCCTCTATCCTTCCTGGAGAAGGGGCAAGCCTCGCCACCCAGGTGAAGGCAAATTCGTTTTTAAAATTCTGCTCTAATGTTCACCTAGGTTGTGCTGACCAAAATGTTGTGCCAAGGTGTAGTCAGTTAGAGCAGGGGTATGCTACGCTGCTTCCAGATTCGCAGGCTGACACCCGAGAGTCAGGAAGTGACCCGGATGTCAGCCAACGACTCTCTCCCTTACAGGAAGCGCTATGCAAACCCAGCCAGGCCTTTAGAGGTAAGCCTGTTGGTGTGCCTCGCACCATCCGCAAAGCGGACACTGGGACACACCGGACCATGAGGCCTTACGCTTCTGGTGAGTTGTCTAACGGGCAGTCAGATAAGAAGTCGAGAACCCGTTCAGTAGCTAAGCGCCGCGTAGAGCGGGTCATGCAGACCCACTCTGTGCGTCCGTCTGGTAGGGGAGAGATGTGACGGATATTGCGAAAGTCGTGCGCGTAAACGCCAACGATTTTCGCAATAGTCGTGCGCAGTCCCTGTCAGTCTTGGGTAAATGCACAATAGATGTCAATTTCCCTCTCTCTTACTGAGAACAGTAACCTTCCCCCCACATCCTGTTCAGGTCAGGAAAGAATTCACACGTGGCCAGACCACCTGGACAGCAGACATTTGGTCACATAGCTCATGTTCCACCAAACCAGCTCAAACTGGTTGAGACTCACATTTCCCTCCAAGCTCATAGCTTCACACAATGAGAACCTTTACTTTATTAATAATTCAAGATGGGTTTGGCACAGAAAGACAATAAACACATTTCCTGATACCCAGAAATCAGTTCTATCACTCACATGATTTATAATTTTCTGGCTATCAGGAATCAATAGAGAGACCCCTTTATCCGGCATGCGTAGAGCAAATTCATTAGACTAGACGTGTATAGTCTCATTTAATACAGAGTCGCATGCTGCTTATGAATATGGTCTCGGATTTGCGTTGCACCCATCTGGGGCGGAATTACACAAATTATTAATAATTGGTACATTCCTTGCTCCAAGTCTGTGGGTGGCACCCTGACTGCCAGAAGGTAACCCTGCCTCAAACACACCTACTTTCCAGGTAGTGACCGCCCCAAAACTCTGGTCAGTAAAAAGCGTTTGCAAGGAACTCCACCCAGTTCTTCAATTTACATCGACTAGGGAAGTCCAGACATGTGCTCACGGAAGAACCGGGCGCATGTTGTGTACAAAGGACTTTTAAGCTGAATGCCTACGTTTAAACTGGACTATTTTCTTCATGCTTCAAAGGGACTGCTCAGCTAACTAAGTAAGAACTTTCTGTTTTATCCCTTTTATTTTTAAGCTCTGTGTTTTATATGTTAATAGGTGTATATAACTGTATGTAATGCATTTGTGTTATTAAACGTTTAAAAATCGTTTAGCGGTTATGACCTGTTGCTGAACATACACAATCGTACCTATTCTCCTGAACTCGCTACCCTGTGTTTAATAGAAGTATACATTTATAACCCGTATGCGAGAACCCGGCCCAGACATAACGATCTGGCCCAGATTCTTGCATACTGCTAGGGGTTACTAAAGTGTTCTCGAAGTCCTAGTAAAATTACAGTAGCGGGCTGTGTAACTCGCTTGGTGGCAGATCTTTGAATTGTATATGTGTGTGGAGTGATTCGGTTGGTATCAGAACGCTCCCTTCGCGAGTCAGTTCATCAAATTGCGAATGCGGGTTACCCTTCGTGATGAACAAATGACCGTGTAAGAGGATTTCTGACGCTGATCGATTTACCCCACCCGCAGACCGGCTCGCGGTCTGTGACACCACCTACCTACATGAGCACACGCAGTGTGATATACCACTCCGTGCATACCTGTTAACTGCACCTGTGTGACTGACTGCACATTGTATTAGTCAAGTCAGTGCATACCTTTCACTTTATCCCCCCCAATATGGACAAAACAAAAGGCAAAGGCAGGCCACCTGGCAGGTCTGTTCGAGGTCGCGCTGTTGTGTTTTTGTGCGGCCTGCAACCAAAGTACAGTGGTCAGAAGAAGGCACGTGCCATCAACCCCCAATATTGTCAGGACGTAGTTGACTATTTAACACAGAACACCTCATCTTTCTCAGCTTCCACATGGAAGCGTGACATATCTTCCGCCTCCTGCTCTGATTCTGGCACCCCACTTAACACTCAGTCGGCCGCCACCACCAAAGTGCCATCACCCCAGGGCTCAGCAGTGTGGACATTTTTTTGTGTGTCTGCCTCAGATGAGAGCAATGCCATCTGTACTCTCTGCCACTAAAAATTGAGCCGGGGAAAGACCAAGACCCGCGTAGGGACAACAACATTACGAAGGCACATGATTACAAAGCACAAACTGCAATGGGATGACCACCTGAGGGAAAGCAGCACACAAAAGCAAATCCACGCACCGCAGTGGAAGATATGCCATTATTTCTCAAAAAAGGCGATACCCAATCTGTACCGTGATGTTGAAAGGCAAGTGGTGTCATCTCTGGCACTCAGCATTGGGTCAAGGGACCATCTGACCATGTGGTCTGCAAAGCATGGTCAGGCCTGCCCGAAGACTAAGTCAGTCCCCACACACAGCATCTCTGCCTGCACTCCGTGTGACTGCCTGCCCCAAGACTAAGTCGCTCCCCACACAGCATCTCTGCCTGCAGGCCGCTTGACTGCCTTCTCTGCCATCACCAACAGGGTCCAGGCGGATTCCTTAAATTTTAAGGCCGCTGCTAGCAACGGTCGCTATACTAATTTTTCTGGTGCGTGTACATACCAGCCTAATTTTTCTGGCTGCACTGCGGATGCAACAACAAAACAAAAGGCATGTACATGTGCCAATTCCCCTTCGTGATCATTACCTTGCTGCGGTGAAGGGGTCTGCGTATCACAATGAAGCTATGACCGTCGGTTATATGAGTGTCTTGGGGGGGCACACCCAAGATAATAAGGTTGTTGCTTCATTGTGGACAGACCAAATTCGATCAGCTGGACAATCACCTCAGCCTGGCGACCATATGGGCTTGAAAACCGCTATCGCCTGCACTCTCGCCATGGTGCGCACCAGTCCAGCACCGCCGTGACAACACAAACAGCTGTTTGCAGTGTGTTACATAGTGAGTTTGGTGTGTCAATGTGAAGCAGTACTCTAATTACACTCCCTGATTGATGTATACACATGCAAGATGTTTTAAAGCACTTTAGGCCTGCAATTTAGCATTCAATGTGATTTCTGCCCTTAAAACGCTGCTTTGCGTCAAATCCAGATTTTTCCCCGGGACTTTTGGCGTCTATCCCACTCATCCATGCAAAAACTCAGATGTTAGACCCCTTGAAACATCTTTTCCATCACTTTTGTGGCCAGCACAATTTTTTTTCTAGTTTTCCAAGTTCGCCTCCCCATTGAAGTCTATTGCGGTTTGCGGAAGTTCACGCGAACCGAACTTTTTTGCGGAAGTTCGCGAACCGAAAATCAGAGGTTCGGGTCATCTCTACTGCTTAAGTCTCCCGCGGCAGGAGATTCAGACGGAGGAGCCTGCGGGGTATTGGGAAGACTGGCAGAAGAATGGGAATGCTCTGTAGGAGACAGAGCAGGTGCAAAGCAATAACCATAGCAACCATAGCAGCTGCTATGGGGCCCTGGAGCATTGGGGGCCCAAGAGGTAGTTTATGAATTCACCATTAACTTTCTTGTGTTTCTCCACCCTCTGACTTTGCCTGAGTGCACATGAACTATGTGCAGTGTTGATTGCATGAGAAGGTAAATTGCCCAATTAACTCATATTCATAGGGTAGGGGCAGATGGCATTGCTGAAGAGTGCCTTCATATGAGGGCCCCATGAAAGTTTTGCTATGGGGCCCCATGATCTCTAGCTATGCCACTGAGCCAGAGCCTTCCCTCTCCTTATGTGAGTATCTGTTTTTTATTTTAAATATGCCTTCAGACGTGCTTTAAAGGATACATCCAGGCAAAAAACAAAACAAAAATCCACTTACATGGGGCTTCCACCAGCCCTTGGCAGCCGTCCTGTGCCCTCGCCGCAGCTCCAGTGGCTCCCAGTCTTCTACACTGCAGAAGCCAGGTCAGCTTTCTCTGTGCTCCACTGCTACACTGCTGACGTCATCATGACTGTACTGCCCAGGCCCAGTAGTTCTTCTATTATACCAATGGTGTCCAAAATCTACTTTGAGTCTATCTTGTTAACATGTTTTTGTTGACATATAGAGATGGCCCGAACGGTTCGCCGGCGAACGGCTCCAGGCGAACTTTGGGTGGTTCGCATTCGCATGCGATCGCAAACTTTCCCGGAAGTTCGGATCGCCCCATAGTGCGCCATTAGGGTCAACTGTGACCCTCTACATCACAGTCAGCAGGCACATTGTAGCCAATCAGGCTACACTCACTCCTGGAGCCACTCTCCCCCTTATATAAGACAGGGAGCGCCGGCCATTACACTCACTCGTGTGCCTGCTATAGTGAGAGAAGGGCAAGCTGCTGCAGACTGTTTCTCCTAGGGAAAGATTAGTTAGGCTCTTGTCTTGTTAACTTGCTCCTGGCTGATTCTTATTGCTAAAATAGCACCCCACAACAGCTCTTTTGAGAGCTCATCTTGTTCTTGTGATCTATTTTTTGTGTGTGTTTCATAGACAGCTTTTGTAATTCATACTGTGTGTGTGCTGTCCCACTGACACTTGTGTTGCATAGACAGCTTTTGTAATTCATACTGTGTGTGTGCCACTGCCAGGCCCAGCTCATTCAGCGACTACCTGTGTGTGTTATAGGCAGCTGCACATTGTAATACCCATTACTGCATATACCTAGCTGTTGTGTTTAGTGAACCCACCACATCACTGCATATACCTAGAGGTTGTGCTGAGTGAACCCACTTCATCACTGCATATACCTAGCTTTTGTGTTCAGTGAACCCACCTCATCACTGCATATACCTAGCTGTTTTGTTGAGTGAACCCACCTCATCACTGCATATACCTAGCTTTTGTGTTAAGCGAACCCCCCTCATAACAGCATATACCTAGCTGTTGTGTTAAGCGAACCCCCCTCATAACAGCATATACCTAGCTGTTGTGTTCAGTGAACCCACCTCATCACTGCATATACCTAGCTGTTTTGTTGAGTGAATCCACCTCATCAATGCATATACCTAGCTTTTGTGTTAAGTGAACCCACCTCATCACAGCATATACCTAGCTGTTGTGTTCAGTGAACCCACCTCATCACTGCATATACCTAGCTGTTTTGTTGAGTGAACCCACCTCATCACTGCATATACCTAGCTTTTGTGTTAAGTGAACACACCTCATCACAGCATATACCTAGCTGTTGTGTTCAGTGAATCCACCTCATCACTGCATTTACCTAGCTGATTTGTTGAGTGAACCCACCTCATCACTGCATTTACCTAGCTTATGTGTTAAGTGAACCCACCTCATCACAGCATATACCTAGCTGTTGTGTTCAGTGAACCCACCGCATCACTGCATATACTTGACTACCTTTTGTGTTAAGTGAACCCACCTCATTACAGCATCAGTGTTCTCCCCAGGACTTATTAAGTGGGCGGGCCGCCCGGCTGTTTTGAGCCACCGCCCGCCTGTTTTGAAACCCCACCACCGCCTTTTTTCTGAGTATTAACACTTTCTCTGAGCGGCGATCCTTAAGAAAATGGCCGCCGCAAAGCCATGAGCAGGGGACACTTTTCAAGCTCACAGTGTACTGGGCGGGATGAGTCAGCGTCTTCCACAAATTAATGCGCGTCTGCACCACCCACCGGCCAATAGGAAACCTCGCCGACCCGACCCGCACTTCAGTCACGTGGTGTGGTGTCACCAGGGAGGGTCCTAGCGCTGCTATATGGCGAACCTGAGCGATGGAGGAGCGTGTTCACAATGTGGTTGACTCCAGCCTTGCTCTCCTTGTCGTAGTTCTGGCGGTAAGTCATGATGCTGGTGGGATTCGGTGTTGTCTCGGTTAATAACCAGTGAGGATTGGTCCGGCGCAAAGAAGCCTCTGTTCCGTTCAAACAAGAACCGAGGTATCTGCCAGACGTGTATTTACAGGAGTGCAGTATATCTCACCCAGCCACGCTCTCTGTTTAGATAGCATGAGGTTCTGTTCAGCCAAGCACGCAGCCTGTTTGCAGCATAGCTGTATTCTGCAGTCTGCCTAACGGGTCACTCATCCTCTGTAGTGGCTGTGACGTCATCTGTCTCTGCCCCCCGTCCCGCGCCCATGGCTCTGCTCATGTTGCACGTGGAGGTCTGGTGTCATTAATCTTTTGGTAAGACAGTCTTCTCTGTACTCCCCCCCCCCCACATATATACACACACACACATATATATACACACACACACACACACACACACACACACACACACACACACACACACACACCCCTCCTCTTTAAAGCACACATTCCATTGAGTTTCTGCTTCTCATTCACTGTGCCTGATGCAGGTAACGGCACACCGTTCTCACTTTGTTTATACAATGCTTTCTGCATTCCTCACTCTGGCTGGTATTGCTTTATTTGTACATAGCACTTTCTCCGCTGTTCAGCCGTTTGGATGCTCAGTGATTTATATTTGTTTTTTTTTATCTTGTATGACTGTATTTTACTGTTGCACTGTTTCATCATTTACTATATTATTTTCATTAACTGCTGCACTGCCACTTTATGCTGTATGGGCAGATCGACCAAGATACAGATCCCTCTCTGATCAGAGAGAGATCTATTGGCTGCCCATACACTGCAGACTGATTACTGAACAACCTTATGACACTGCCTCATCCTCTCCATTGCTGTCCCATCCAAATGTTAATCTGCTCCCCTGCAGCTGCTCCTGGTTCCGAATTCATGTTGCACATGGCTGGTGTATGTGTGATGTTACACGCCTTTTCCTTCACGCACCTGATCGACAACATTGGTCTGAAATTTTACAGCTTGCTCAATTGTGATATTGGTTTTGGCTCAGAATCTGTTGATTCATTGATTGGGCAGGCTTGTTGTGACACCAGTTTTAATTTAATTACATAAAATTATCCAAATCACTAGATGGATGGACACCTTAAGAACGCCTCTATTATTTGCTAAATGACTTCCTGCTTGAAGCTTTACTATTCTCAGAAAAGCATGGCGTATTATATCAATAAACTAGCCATCTGGTCTTCAACCAGTGCAGGTGGGGGAACAACATGCAGAATCTGAGACTAATCGTAGTGCTGCATTTATACTTACCTGAGGATTCTTCCAGCCACCTGTGGTCCGTGGGCTCCAACGCCATCCTTCTGGGCCGCTCTGGTCCTCCGCTGGCTGGCCTAGTCTCTTCCTTCCGTGGCCCAGTTGTGCTGTAATGCCTATATAAGGACAGTGAGCCCATGGTCCACAGGGGGCTAGAGGAAACCCCAGGTAAGTATAAATACAGCACTTTGATTAGTCTCAGGTACACTTTAAAGAATGCATTAACCACACACACCTCCAACTAGTAAATTAGCGTTACTGGCTGCCAATTGATCCCCAGCACCAGCCAGATCTCTGTGACAAATCGCACTAGCCAGTGGCTTACACAATATGGCTGTTTAATTTTTGTATATAGAGACAGTTGGCTACTAATTTTATCTTGAGGCACCTAGCTATTTAATAAGAAATTGGCTATTTTATCTTGATGCAAAGGAATACTTGATTCTTTTACCTGGATTCATGTGACTACTTGTTTCTTGAATCTGGAGGCATCTGATTAATCAGCTATTGGGTAATGAATTTTGTTATCGATGATTCAAAATTTTTATTCTGCATGAAGGCTAGTTTCCATTAGGGGTTATTTGCAGCATTACCCTGCATGTAAATGAATTTGCCTCGCCGTGGACCCACCCCACAGTGGTTGGCATGCACACCACTGGCTGGCAGAGGAGGATGGAGAAATCCGGGCAATCAGCAGGGATGAGTACCGAGGTGGATGGATCACGCCCATTATCCGCCTTATGTCATAGCCACGCCCATTTTACTCCACCCAGCTACTTTTTCATGCCACCCGGCTGGAGAAAAATTCTGGGGAGAACACTGAGCATATACTTACCTACCTGTTGTGTTAAGTGAACCCACCTCATCACATCATATGCCTAGCTGTTGTGTTCAGTGAACCCACCTCATCACAGCATATACCTAGGTTTTGTGTTAAGTGAACCCACCTCATCACAGCATATACCTAGCTGTTGTGTTCAGTGAACCCACCTCATCACTGCATATACTTAGCTGTTTTGTTGAGTGAACCCACCTCATCACTGCATATACCTAGCTTTTGTGTTAAGTGAACCCACCTCATCACAGCATATACCTAGCTGTTGTGTTCAGTGAACCCACCTCATCACTGCATATACCTAGCTGTTTTGTTGAGGGAACCCACCTCATCACTGCATATACCTAGCTTTTGTGTTAAGTGAGCCCACCTCATCACAGTATATACCTAGCTGTTGTGTTCAGTGAACCCACCTCATCACTGCATTTACCTAGCTGTTTTGTTGAGTGAACCAACCTCATCACTGCATATACTTACCTACCTTTTGTACTAAGTAAACCCACCTCATCACATCATATACCTAGCTGTTGTGTTCAGTGAACCCACCTCATCACAGCATATACCTAGCTGTTGTGTTCAGTGAACCCACCTCATCACAGCATATACCTAGCTGTTGTGTTCAGTGAACCCACCTCATCACTGCATATACTTACCTACCTTTTGTGTTAAGTGAACCCACCTCATCACAGCATATACCTAGCTGTTGTGTTCAGTGAACCCACCTCATCACTGCATATACTTACCTACCTTTTGTGTTCAGTGAACCCACCTCATCACTGCATATACCTAGCTGTTTTGTTGACATGTACATGTGCCAATTCCCCTTCGTGATCATTACCTTGCTGCTTTTGTGTTAAGTGAACCCACCTCATCACAGCATATACCTAGCTGTTGTGTTCAGTGAACCCACCTCATCACTGCATATACCTAGCTGTTTTGTTGAGTGAACCCACCTCATCACTGCATATACCTAGCTTTTGTGTTAAGTGAACACACCTCATCACAGCATATACCTAGCTGTTGTGTTCAGTGAATCCACCTCATCACTGCATTTACCTAGCTGATTTGTTGAGTGAACCCACCTCATCACTGCATTTACCTAGCTTATGTGTTAAGTGAACCCACCTCATCACAGCATATACCTAGCTGTTGTGTTCAGTGAACCCACCGCATCACTGCATATACTTAACTACCTTTTGTGTTAAGTGAACCCACCTCATTACAGCATATACTTACCTACCTGTTGTGTTAAGTGAACCCACCTCATCACATCATATGCCTAGCTGTTGTGTTCAGTGAACCCACCTCATCACAGCATATACCTAGGTTTTGTGTTAAGTGAACCCACCTCATCACAGCATATACCTAGCTGTTGTGTTCAGTGAACCCACCTCATCACAGCATATACCTAGCTGTTGTGTTCAGTGAACCCACCTCATCACTGCATATACTTAGCTGTTTTGTTGAGTGAACCCACCTCATCACTGCATATACCTAGCTTTTGTGTTAAGTGAACCCACCTCATCACAGCATATACCTAGCTGTTGTGTTCAGTGAACCCACCTCATCACTGCATATACCTAGCTGTTTTGTTGAGGGAACCCACCTCATCACTGCATATACCTAGCTTTTGTGTTAAGTGAGCCCACCTCATCACAGTATATACCTAGCTGTTGTGTTCAGTGAACCCACCTCATCACAGCATATACCTAGCTGTTGTGTTCAGTGAACCCACCTCATCACTGCATATACTTACCTACCTTTTGTGTTAAGTGAACCCACCTCATCACAGCATATACCTAGCTGTTGTGTTCAGTGAACCCACCGCATCACTGCATATACTTAACTACCTTTTGTGTTAAGTGAACCCACCTCATCACTGCATATACCTAGCTGTTTTGTTGAGTGAACCCACCTCATCACTGCATATACCTAGCTTTTGTGTTAAGTGAACCCACCTCATCACAGCATATACCTAGCTGTTGTGTTCAGTGAACCCACCTCATCACTGCATTTACCTAGCTGTTTTGTTGAGTGAACCCACCTCATCACTGCATTTACCTAGCTTATGTGTTAAGTGAACCCACCTCATCACAGCATATACCTAGCTGTTGTGTTCAGTGAACCCACCGCATCACTGCATATACTTACCTACCTTTTGTGTTAAGTGAACCCACCTCATCACAGCATATACTTACCTACCTTTTGTGTTAAGTGAACCCACCTCATCACATCATATACCTAGCTGTTGTGTTCAGTGAACCCCCCTCATCACAGCATATACCTAGCTGTTGTGTTCAGTGAACCCACCTCATCATTGCATATACTTACCTACCTTTTGTGTTCAGTGAACCCACCTCATCACAGCATATACCTAGCTGTTGTGTTCAGTGAACCCACCTCATCACAGCATATATCTAGCTGTTGTGTTCAGTGAACCCACCTCATCACTGCATATACTTACCTACCTTTTGTGTTCAGTGAACCCACCTCATCACTGCATATACCTAGCTGTTTAGTTGAGTGAACCCACCTCATCACTGCATGTACCTAGCTTTTGTGTTAAGTGAACCCACCTCATCACAGCATATACCTAGCTGTTGTGTTCAGTGAACCCACCTCATCACTGCATATACCTAGCTGTTTTGTTGAGGGAACCCACCTCATCACTGCATATACCTAGCTTTTGTGTTAAGTGAGCCCACCTCATCACAGCCTATACCTAGCTGTTGTGTTCAGTGAACCCACCTCATCACTGCATTTACCTAGCTGTTTTGTTGAGTGAACCAACCTCATCACTGCATTTACCTAGCTTATGTGTTAAGTGAACCCACCTCATCACAGCATATACCTAGCTGTTATGTTCAGTGAACCCACCTCATCACAGCATATACCTAGCTGTTGTGTTCAGTGAACCCACCTCATCACTGCCTATACTTACCTACCTTTTGTGTTCAGTGAATCCACCTCATCACTGCATATACCTAGCTGTTTTGTTGAGTGAACCCACCTCATCACTGCATATACCTAGCTGTTGTGCTCAGTGAACCCACCTCATCACTGCATATACTTATATACCTTTTGTGTTCAGTGAACGCACCTCATCACTGCATATATGTAGCTGTTGTGTTCAGTGAACCCACCTCATCACAGCATATACCTAGCTGTTGTGTTCAGTGAACCCACCTCATCACTGCATATACTTACCTACCTTTTGTGTTCAGTGAACCCACCTCATAACTGCATATACCTAGCTTTTTTGTTGAGTGAACCCACCTCATCACTGCATATACCTAGCTGTTGTAGCAAGTGGTGTCATCATTGTCCGCCATAACAGATTCTCGGTAAAGGATTTAACGTTAATTCATTTAAAATACAGCAGGGCCCCGAAAATCCTCCTCCTGTATTGTTATTTTTGGTCACTACCTTGGGACGTGCATGCCATGCCTGCTTCCTTCCTTGGATGTGTGGTGGTAGCCGTTCCTGATCCTTTGCCCACAGAGTGCCTGCTGCCTTCCTTGGATGTGTGGTGGTGGCAGTTTCTTAGGCTCCTACTCCAGACCGGAATCGAACCAGTATTCCCTGGCCATTACCCCTGGTCAGTCACCATGGTACTGAGAAAGTACCATGAAAAGTTTCACACAGTTGAATGAATGGCAGACTTGCCCTCCATAACACATTCTTGGCAAAGGCTTTTGAATTGGTTTGTCTTCCGCTGGGTCAAGGGTCCATCTGAGCACAGATGCCTGGTCTGCAAAGCACAGTCAGGGCAGGTACATTACTTACACAGCATGGGTCTCAGGCCCCCACTTCGGACCGGAATCGAACCCCGATTCCCCGGCCATTACCCACTGGTCACAATGGCAGACTTGCCCTCCAGAACAGATTCTCGTGAAAGGCAAGTGGTGTCATCATTGTCCGCCATAACAGATTCTCGTTAAAGGATTTAAAGTTAATTCATTTCACATACACAGCAGGGCCTCAAAAGACCTCCTCCGAGTTCTGTATTGTTATTTTTGGTCACTACCTCGGGACGTGCATGCCATGCCTTCTGCCTTCCTTGGATGTGTGTGGTGGTAGCCATTTCTTAGGCTCCAACTCCAGACCGGAATAGAACCAGGATTCCCCGGCCATTACCTGTCATCACTCACAATGGAAGACTTGCCCTCCATAAAAGATTCCCGCCTCCTTGAGGGGGAGACCAACCTGGTGAATCGCAGCGAAGGCACCATCAGACTTGCCCTCCATAACAGTTTTTTGTTTAAGGATTTAAAGTTAATTCATTTCACATACACAGCAGGGCCTCGAAAGTCCTCCTCCAAGTCCTGTATTGTTATTTTTGGTCACTACCTTGGGACGTGCATGCCATGCCTTCTGCCTTCCTTGGATGTGTGTGGTGGTAGCCGTTTCTTAGGCTCCAACTCCGGACCGGAATAGAACCAGGATTCCCCGGCCATTACCTGTGGTCACAATGGCAGACTTGCCCTCCATAATAGATTCTCATTGCAGGTACTGAACCGCAAGCAGAAAATGTAATGTAAAAATATATAGATGTAAGCTTTAACAATGGTAGAGAAAGAACCATGGAAAGTTGATAAGGCAGTCAGACATGACCTAACCTGACATCACTGAGTGAGGAAGAGCAATTTCGCCATGGTGCGCAGTAGTCCAGCACGGCCATCACTACACAAACAGCTGTGCATTACACAGTGTGTTTGGTGTGTCAGTGTGAAGCAGTACACTAATTACACTATAGGCCTTCTATTTAGCATTCAAAGGGCTCGATTCACAGAGCGGTGCTAACCCAGTTAGAGACTTTAGGCGTGATAACCATTGCACAACGCTGGTGAAAAGCCAGTTTAGGCGTGATAAGTTTAGGCATCATAAGTTTAGGCATGATAAGTTTAGATACGTTTAGATCGTGCGCAAAGTCCCGCACGCAAAGCAGCGTCATTAAGCTCTATGCGAAGTGCACTAGACTTTGCTAGCGCAAAACTTTTGATCAGCTGTGCACTGCGGTGCTAACCCAGTTGGTGCCTAAACTTATCACGCCTAAACTTATCACACCTAAACTTATCATGCCTAAACTTATCACACCTAAACTTATCACACCTAAACTGAGTTTAGGCGTGATAAAGGGCTTTTCACCAGCGTGCTAACTGTTAGCACCGCTTTGTGAATCAGGCCCAATGTGATTTCTGCCCATAAAACGCTGCTTTGCGTCAAATCCAGATTTTTCCCCAGGACTTTTGGCGTCTATCCCACTCATTCATGCAAAAACTCAGATGTTAGACCCCTTGAAACATCTTTTCCATCACTTCTGTGGCCAGCATAATTTTTTCTAGTTTTCCAAGTTCGCCTCCCCATTGAAGTCTATTGCAGTTCGCGAAAGTTCGCGGGAACCGAACTTTTTGCGGAAGTTCACGAACCGAAAATCGGAGGTTTGGGCCATCTCTATGACATATAACCCCACAAAAATAAATAAATAAACCACAAACTAAAAAGTTAATGATAATCAACAAATTCTGAGAGGAAGTGATATGTAACGATTTCTTTCCCAGATCCACTGCCTGCTGCATCACTGAGAGTACAACCACAGAGAAATGTCTTCACGAGAGATCAATCAGTACTATTACGATGCATTGTTCCAACTGGACAGCGTCTATCTGGAATCACCATTTATCAAAATGGAAGACAAAACTTTAAGGCGGATGACTTTGGAGTTCTAAACCTTACAAAAGTACAAATAAGTGATGAAGGAAAGTATTCCTGTGGATACGGAGTTGAAGTGTCAGGAGAAATGGTCCAGTCTGATCCTAGCAGAGAAGAAAATATCATTGTTATAGGTAAAATAAATGGACAAGAAATACGAGTACAAAGACGTTGTTTATAATAATAATAATAATAACAATGATATTCTGAAATGAAGTGATTGGTTTGATTCCATATGTAATGGTTACTTTCCCAGATCCACTGCCTGTAGCATCACTGAGAGTACAACCACAGAGAAATGTCTTCATAAGAGATGAGTCAGCGCTATTAAGATGTATTGTTCCACCTTGGCAGCATCCATCTGGAGTCACCATTTATCAAAATGGAAGAGAAAACTTTAAGGCGGATGACTTTGGAGTTCTAAACCTTTCAAAAATACAGATAAGTGATGAAGGAAACTATTCCTGTGGATATAGAGTTGATGTGTCAGGAGAAATGGTCTATTCTATTCCTACCGGAGAAGAAAGTATCATTGTTAGAGGTAAAATAAACGGATACACTATATTTTATAACTAAAGGGTTTTTCCTTCGCAGATCACTCAATGTTCTATACTATCACATACAAACACCTTCTTAAAATGTCAGTATTAAGGAGGACCTTGAGGTTGCATTCACAGTGGGACGTGTTATGCTTGCGCGTTATAAAGTCTTATACCACAGCTTACCGCACTGCAATGCTAATCCTATCTGCCATTCACAGTGCGATGTTAAGGTTGCGTTGAAAATGTTGCATTGTGGAAACTCACTGCTTGCAGTGCGTTACCTCTTAACGCAGACACGTTGCGACTTTAACGTCGCATTAACCCACAACGTCCCACTGTGAATGTGACCTTAGTGTACATTTGTCCTTGCCTTTTTCATTTAAAAAAGTGTCAATTTTATTATTTATTTTTTTTAAATTCTTTATTTTTAGAAAAAATTTTTTTTATATATAATAACAATACAAATCACATTCACTATATATCAGTCATACCCCACAACAGGGTGAACTTGTTATACATCAAAATAAAAACAAACTCCACAGTACAAATCGCATTTACTTATTATTTCATCCACCTATTCTAACAAGGCCTCTCTCCCTAGAAACTAGTTTTACTGTTCATTTCTGACCCCTCTTTTTCTTTTTTTTTCTTTTTTTCCTTCCCTTTTTTTTTTTTTTTTTTCCCATCTGCTGTGGTCGTTCAAACATCTCCTATTGTCTCTTCCATTCATTCTACTTACATACCCTCTTTCACACTTACTTCCCTTCTCTTCTCTTTTACTTCCATCCTGTGTCATTCTTATCTTTACCATCATAATCTTTTAAATAGCTTGATCAATTTACTGTCCAACATCCGTAGTCACAAATACCCCATTACTTGTCCATACTCCGAAGTTTCACTAAACCTTTCCCATTTCTCCCATATCAATCTAAATTGTTCCTCTTTCTTATTTATTGAGTAGGTCAAACTCTCCATACGCTGGATATAGTGTATCTCCTGGAGCCACTCAACAACCCGAGGAGTCTGATAAGATTTCCAATGTCTCCCGATCAATATCCTAGCTGCATTTATCAAATGACAGCATAGGGATGAGCGTAATGACCTAATTACGAATTTCCGAAATTTCGCGAAATTACTACAATTACGATTTTAGCAGTAATCGAAATTTCGTAATTTTCGCACATTACGCAAATTTTCGTAATTACGATTACGAAATTTAGTATTTTAAAGTTTGCAAAGGTTTCTATCCCTCTAGATGCCTTCGTAATCGAAATTTCACTCCCGTAATGACGAATTTCGTGTCTCCAACCGAAATTTTACTGTTTCAGGTTTGTAAGGGTTTCTATCCCTCTAGATGCCTAAAATGAATAGCACAGCCAGCCTCCTCCTCCTCCTCCTCCTCCTCCTCCTCCTCCTCCTCCTCCTCCTCCTCCTCCTCCTCCTCCTCCTCCTCCTCCTCCTCCTCCTCCTCCTCCTCTCTCTCTCTCTCTCTCTCTCTCTCTCTCTCTCTCTCTCTCTCTCTCTCTCTCTCTCTCTCTCCCCAGAGATCTGTAGTATTTCAAAACCATACTCACATTCATGACATGTCCAGGGATCAAACCCAGGCCAACCACATGGAAGACAGCTATGCTCACCACCATACCACCAAACACACACTAAATAGACTGCTAACCTAAATCTTACTTGTAGACAGTCATATGAGACACATGCTGGGTGCAGGGCTTTGTGATTGGACCATGGACCATGCGATAGAGTGAGGTGCAAAAATGAAATCATGCCTAGCAGAGGATGGTTTCACAATGCTAAATGCTAGGCTGGCTGTGGTGCAATTGGTTAGTGCGTCTGGCTGGTAACAGCAAGGTTACAGGTTCGATTCCATCCAGGCATGTCTTTTCCTTTTGCGTTCAACAGTTGTCCAAACAGAGCCAACAGAGCCCCAGATAGCCATGTAGAGTTAGGTCACAGCTAGCCTGGCTGTGGTGCAATTGGTTAGTGTGTCTGGCTGGTAACAGCAAGGTTACAGGTTCGATTCCATCCAGGCATGTCTTTTCCTTTTGAGTTCAACAGTTGTCCAAACACCGAGCACAAAGTTTTGCATGCGTAAAGTTTTACGCACGCAAAATACCCCATGGGGTTCAATGGCGCAGCGCGCGCACGCAAAAGGAAAAGACATGCCTGGATGGAATCAAACCTTGCTGTTACCAGCCAGACACACTAACCAATTGCACCACAGCCAGGCTAGCTGTGACCTAACTCTACATGGCTATCTGGGGCTCTGTTGGCTCTGTTTGGACAACTGTTGAACGCAAAAGGAAAAGACATGCCTGGATGGAATCGAACCTGTAACCTTGCTGTTACCAGCCAGACGCACTAACCAATTGCACCACAGCCAGGCTAGCTGTGACCTAACTCTACATGGCTATCTGGGGCTCTGTTGGCTCTGTTTGGACAACTGTTGAACGCAAAAGGAAAAGACATGCCTGGATGGAATCGAACCTGTAACCTTGCTGTTACCAGCCAGACGCACTAACCAATTGCACCACAGCCAGGCTAGCTGTGACCTAACTCTACATGGCTATCTGGGGCTCTGTTGGCTCTGTTTGGACAACTGTTGAACGCAAAAGGAAAAGACATGCCTGGATGGAATCGAACCTGTAACCTTGCTGTTACCAGCCAGACGCACTAACCAATTGCACCACAGCCAGGCTAGCTGTGACCTAACTCTACATGGCTATCTGGGGCTCTGTTGGCTCTGTTTGGACAACTGTTGAACGCAAAAGGAAAAGACATGCCTGGATGGAATCGAACCTGTAACCTTGCTGTTACCAGCCAGACGCACTAACCAATTGCACCACAGCCAGGCTAGCTGTGACCTAACTCTACATGGCTATCTGGGGCTCTGTTGGCTCTGTTTGGACAACTGTTGAACGCAAAAGGAAAAGACATGCCTGGATGGAATTGAACCTGTAACCTTGCTGTTACCAGCCAGACACACTAACCAATTGCACCACAGCCAGCCTAGCATTTAGCACTGTGAAACCATCCTCTGCTAGGCATGATTTCATTTTTGCACCTCACTCTATCGCATGGTCCAATCACAAAGCCCTGCACCCAGCATGTGTCTCATATGACTGTCTACAAGTAAGATTTAGGTTAGCAGTCTATTTAGTGTGTGTTTGGTGGTATGGTGGTGAGCATAGCTGTCTTCCATGTGGTTGGCCTGGGTTTGATCCCTGGACATGTCATGAATGTGAGTATGGTTTTGAAGTACTACAGATCTCGAGAGAGAGAGAGAGAGAGAGAGAGAGAGAGAGAGAGAGAGAGAGAGAGAGAGAGAGAGAGAGGAGGAGGAGGAGGAGGAGGAGGAGGAGGAGGAGGAGGAGGAGGAGGAGGAGGAGGAGGAGCTGGCTGGCTGTGCTATTCATTTTAGACATCTAGAGAGATAGAAACCCTTACAAACCTGAAACAGTAAAATTTCGGTTGGAGACACGAAATTCGTCATTACGGGAGTGAAATTTCGATTACGAAATTGTAAATTACGATTTGAAAATTAATTACGAAATTACGAATTTGGGTCGTAATGTTAAATTTCGCATTCGTAATAAAAGCAGTTCGAAATTTCGAAAATTTCGGCTCATCTCTAAGCACAAAGTCTTCCTATATTTATTTACGCTCATTTCATTAAAATGTAAGAGATAAAAGGCTGGGTCATCTATAGGTCTCTCCTCTGTTATTTTACTAATATAATTTTTTACCTCCTCCCAATACCCTCTTATCCTTGAGCAGCTCCAGAAGATATGAAAGAATGTACCCTCTTTCTCCCCACACCTCCAGCACATCCCATCAGTGTCTCTATACATCCTCTTTAATTTAACAGGTGTAAGATACCATCTAGTGAGTATCTTATACCCAGACTCATGGATCCTTGCTGAGATCGATGATCTATATGACAATTCTATTATCCTCCCCCATTGAACATCTGTAAAGGAATACTTCAAGTCCTCCTGCCATTCTTGCCTAAATTGGTTAGTTACATCTTCGCAACCCAGTAGTTCTCTATATATTCTTGTTAGGGCCTTCTTAGTCCCAAAATCGGAGTCACACATTTTCTCAAACCCTGAGAGCTCTCGGGAGAAATCTTCCTTCCTTCCTTTAGATTGTACAAAGTATTGAAATTGCATTAGGTTCCACCACTTAATAGCTGATTCCCCATATTCTTCCCCTATTTCTTTCACAGATTTCCATTCCTCCCCCTTCACTAGGTTCCTAGCTCTTATCCCCTTCCCTCTTCTTAATTCACCATTCTCTTTTTTCTGGCATCCCAGCTTAAATTCTGGATTATCCAGAATTGGCATGAGAGGGGACGGGGCTGGCGAGAGAGATTTCTTGTCCCGATGTTTGCTAAATATCTTAAGTGTCTGGTTCACTAGTATACTTGCTGGATGTTTACTCTTATAGGGCCAGGTAAGCCATAACACATTATATAACGGGATTTCCATCATATTCTGTTCAATATCTACCCATAATTTCACCGACCCGCCCCGATGCCAATCCGCGGCCCTTGTCAGGACCGCCGCACTATAATATAGATATGGGTCTGGGACAGCTAGTCCCCCCCTATTTTTTGGTTGCGTTAATTTAGAGAATTTTTGTCTCGAGGGTTTATCCTTCCATATGAAGCGGGTAAACTCCCTTCTAAGCTGTTCAAAATACTTCATGGGTACTGGGATTGGCACCGTTTGAAATATATATAAAAGCCTTGGAATAACATTCATCTTTAGGATATTAATCCTACCTATCATTGAAACCCTAATCTTTCTCCATTTTAATAGATCCTTTTTTAATTTAGCCAAAATTGGGCAATAGTTTAATTGGTAGGTTTTTTGAATATCCCCTGGTACATTTATCCCCAAATACGTAATGGCCTCTTCTACCCATCGAAATCTAAAGTTAACTTTTATCTTCTCTATATCCGTTTGCGTCATATTAAGCCCCATGGCCTGGCATTTTTCCCAATTAATCTTAAAATTCGAGAGCTCTCCATATTTCTCAAACTCCATCATTAAGTTTGGTAAGGAAATGTGTGGACTCCGCAAGTAAAACAGCAAATCATCAGCAAATGCTGCCACTAGATGTTCCTTTTGTCCTATTTTAAATCCTAAGATATCGGGATTGTTTCTAACAGAACACAGGAACGGTTCCAACATTAATGCAAATATCATTGGTGATAGTGGGCATCCCTGTCGTGTACCATTATATATCGCCAGGGGGTCAGATAGTATACCGTTGACTCTTACTCTAGCTGACAATTCCCCATACAGGGCAAGGATCCATGTCCTCATGTTTTCCCCCAGGCCAACATACTGTAGCACCGCTCTCATATACCCCCAGCCGACCCTGTCAAATGCCTTCTCAGCATCCGTCGATAACAGCATGACAGGGTCAGCCGAGGCCCCCGCCCATTGCACCAAGTCCAATGTTCTCATAGTATTGTCCCGTGCCTCCCTGAAAGGGACAAACCCCACCTGGTCTGGGTGTATTATTTCATGCAGCCAAGGCGACATTCTAGTTGCTAAAATTTTCGCATATATCTTCAGATCTACATTTAATAATGATATTGGCCTGTAGTTCATACACTGAGATGGATCCTTGCCCTGTTTATGTATGACCGCTATATGTGATTCCAGAGATTGTCTCCCCCACCCTCTCTGTTCTCCTTTTTTTCCTACCATTGCATTTAAAGTTGACACCCAGTGAGGTTCAAGTTTTGAGAAAAATTTCTCAAAATACTCAATTCCATAGCCATCTGGGCCGGGTGCTTTCCCTCTGGCCATACTCTGCATAGCTTTTTGCAGTTCGCGCCCAGTAATTGGAGCCTCCATCCTTTCCATCTCTTCTTTAGTTATTTTCCCCATCCCACAATTAGCCAAATATTGAGCAACCTCATTTTCCTTTACTTTTATTTTCTGTAGGTGATATAATTTCTCATAGTACCCTTTAAATAAAGCCGCCTGTTCTTCATTTTTGTAATGTTTCACCCCTCTGGGATCACAAATATATGGGATATAATTTGCTGTTTGTTGGTCTCTTAGGGCCCTGGCCAGCATCTTACCCGCTTTATCCCCGTATTGATAAAAATGTCTTTTACATCTATGGGCAGCATATCTTGCCTTTGTAAACATCATTGATTTTAATTTCTCCCTCTCTGCCATCAATTTCCCTCTAATTTCATGAGTTAAGGTTTTCTTATGTTCCTTTTCCATATTAATTATTCTTTGTAGACATTCCTCCATTTCTTTTTCTCTTTCTTTTTTAATTCTACTTCCCTCCTGTATTAGTATTCCCCGAATCACACACTTATGTGCCTCCCAAACACTTACAGGAGATACATCTGCAGTGGCATTAAGCCTGAAGTATTCCTTTAATTCCCCCGTTATCCTTTTAACAATATCTTCCCTACCCAGCAAGGAGACATTGAGTTTCCAATCAGTCAATTTTATTATTATTTAGTATTTATATAGCGATGACATCTTCTGCAGCGCTGTACAGAGTATAATGTCTTGTCCCTTAACTGTCCCTCAGAGGGGCTCACAATGTAAGCTCTACCATAGTCATATGTCTATGACTACCTGGACACTACATGCGATTCCGATTCCTAATCGTTTTTTACATCTGATTCTGATTTTTAATCGTTACTGCATGCTGCATTTTTTCTTTGTTTTACTGTTGATTGTATTCGGGGAAAATCGGAATCGCAAAACGGATTTGCAGTGTGCAGGGAGCCTATGTGTGTATCGTGTAGTGTATGTATCATAGTCTAGGGCATATGTAGGGGGAAGCCAATTAACTTATCTACATGTTTTTGGGATGTGAGAGGAAACATACAAACTCCTTCCAGAGAGTGCCCTGGTTGGAATTCATACTGGGGACCCAGTGCTACAAGGCGAGACTGCTAACCAGTACGCCACCGTACTGTGAGTACCTAGTGTCTCTATCAGCGCCCACTTCTGTCTTAAGCCACACCCCATGAGTGAAACCACCTAAGGCAGTTTCCAATAGCCTGCAGAGAATGCATCAGAACAGCATTGGTCTATAGCCGTGTGTGCTCTGTTATTAGGCTAGCACACAGCTCTTCATAGTTCATACTCACTGCCTTCCCTGGTATGTTATGAGTGACGTGTGACAGACGCTGATTTATGGCTCCATATCTGTTTTCCAAGTGCAGAAGGACGTGGTGATCTGGACCCATAAATCAGCGTCAATGACATGGCACTGATACCACAGCACTGTCAGAAACTGTTGATGGCGATTTTCACTCAGGGGCGTGGCTTCAGATGGGTGCTGGCAAAGACGGGGTTAGTGCAGAGTACATTAGGCACTCTCACTTGTTAAAGTGAAGCGACACATTTTATTATTAAAGAGGCAGAGACACATGCATACTTTAGGTCAACTTTAGGATGTGAAGTTCCAAAGGGACCAACTGTAATTGGAGTTACAACTTATCAAAACAAAAAGAAAAACCTTAAAGGGTACCTGAAGTGACGTGCCATAATGAGCTAAACATGTGTATGTACCCAGTCCTTCATAGAACTAGGTGGGTGATATTCTTTTTTATTTCCACACTGTAGGTCGTTAAAAATCCTCAACTATAAGGTGAGTTAACGCATGAGATAAACAGATAGGAACAGATACCATAATTCCTTTACAAGCATCCTGTGAGTTGTGTACATAATGCAAGTTGCCATACTTGTGCAATACCCATTACGTACTTTGTGTAAATGCGGGTAAAATGTACAAGCACTCTCTGCATGCATACATTTTACTACTTGCTAGGGAATCCTTCCAATAAGGACAGATAATTCATAAAATATTTTTGGGAAATCAACCATCAGTTTTTTTTCACTTCAGGATTGCTTGAAGACTGTTAATACCTGGCGGTATTCAGTTGGTCTGTCCATTGTGATTCAAGCATTGTAGAAAATATCAAAATACAAAAAGCTACATGCAGCTTTTTTTTTTTTTTTTTTTGCTATCAAACATCTTTATTGAAAGTGAAGATAAACAGTACATACTGGTTGAAGCTTCACTACAGTCATGACAGTGGGGTTCTGAAGTGAAGAGTAAACATCAGTTAAGTAAACAATCAGGTATGCAAAATAGTATATAGAAAATACAATCCTAAAATCAAACAAATAAAGCAACAGCCTTTTTATTTTAGCCTCTGTTAGTTGTAGCTGTATGAACTAAAGTGTACAGTTATGAAATTATAAGCAGCTGATATGGAGTGACTGATACATACCTAGCCAAAACAAACAAACCTCTAGATTACTTCAAAACAAGAAAAGTGGAATTCCAGCACTCTTCAAAGTTGCAGCAGGAGACTGGACTCGACTCCACTTAGCTCTAGACTGTAAGGATGTGAGTCCCTTAGAAAGCGTGCACAGGCTGTATAACAGAGAGCAGTCTTGTATGGAAAGGAGAGATGAGATGAAGCCAGCACTGCAATTAGGATTGTTTATTCAAAAGGTAATGTTAAAACACTTACAGTCAGTATGGGTCAGATGCAATGTGGAAGAGTGGGCGCCAGGTCTATGTCCCCCTGCGGACGTCCGTTTCCCGCTGCTAGCGCTTGTTCACCGTAATGGGGATAACGCTTATGATGGCCAAACACTAGTCGTTCTTTTTCCCATCAATATACAGCAAATTTGATCACTTTGATCGAATCGGCTTGAAATCGGTTACACAAACGGTACCCGATCTATTGAATTCTGTCTGATTGCACAGGGTGGAATATTTAGCTTTATTGGTGCCAGGTCAGGAATGCATCGCTAGTGGCGTTTGATTCAGTCGCAAAGTAATGGCAGTACTCTTTGTCTTAATCTGGCACATGTCAGCCAGATTAAGACAAGGTCCTAGGAAAATCAATACATTTTCAGCCTCTTAGTTTATCAGTTAAAAGAGCGCTCAAGCAAATTGAAAAATCTCACTCCAACTGGCAAAGGGAGACTGCCATTCATTATACTGCCACAGACATAGGCAGTCTGTCTTTTATCTGCAGACCAAAAAAACTTGATCAGACAACCACGGCTGCATCCCTTGCAGGCGCGATTGTTACGCCCCTGGACAAGAGATTAAAGAAGCTCGGAGGGAGGACCCCATGTCATTTTTTGGGGGGGGGGGGGGATTTCCCACACTCTGAACATATAAAAAAATACATTTTTGTACATCTTTATACATTATCTGTCATTTTACTGCATTTATATATACCCATAACATACCCTGCAAATTTGGTGTTTCAAATGAATTTGGTGTTAACCATTAAAGTTGGCAGCCATTAACTTTAATGCTAAATGCGAATGTAAACTAACAAAAAGTTCATAATAAATGTGAACGGCAAACAGCGGAAGTTATCAGGAAATTATTCTCCTGGCAAACTGTTTGGGCCATCACTGCAAATGTAATGCAAATCACATGCAGTTTGGATTTGGGAAAATCCAATACAGTTGCTGCAGATTTTGACTGGCCGACTTCCAAGCTGCATGCAGTTTACTTTAAATTTGCATGAAGGTCAGAAAGAAAAAATACAAGACAAAACACAGAACGTTTATATCACGCTTTTCTCCTGGCAGACTCAAAGCACCAGAGCTGCAGCCACTAGGGGTCTCTCAGTAGCAGTGGCGTAGCTAAGGAGCTATGGGGCCCGGTGCGAGTTTCACATGGGGTTCCCCCAAGCACTGTATACATAACAATTGATACGGCGCACCAGAACCTGCCAAGGACAACGCAGTGTCAGCGGTGCAAGAAGGAGATGGTGAACCGCTTGTTAATGATTATCATAATTCAGAGCATTTATAGAAGTGATCATTACAAGCACAGGACCAATAAAGAGTTAATACTGCAGTTGATGGAGGGCCTTACAGGGCCCCTCTGGCCCAAGGGCTCTAGTGCAGTTGAAACCTTTGCAACCCCTATTGCTACATCACTGCTCAGTAGGCAGTAGCCGTGTTAGGGAGTCTTACTGAAGGTCTTCTACTTAAAATGGACCCAGACTAAAAATACAAGATTTCAGAAATAAAATCTATTTTCTAAATTATAATGATAAATAGCCACTTTTTTCAGCTGAATGATGACAAACATACAATATTTTACACTTATTGGAGGAACCCCTCCCTTCCTTTCATATTGCCGGGATTTTTCCAAGAAACTAGTGGAGGATAAAAAAAACAAAAACAAAACACAGGCTGCTTCTGATGATGTCACAGGGGAGGTGATCTCAGCTTGTGTGAGATTTCACATAGACGACGCTCCTGTGAGGGAGGGTAGCTGATGACAAACACACCCATGATCTAAAACCTCCTACTAAGCTCAGAAGTAATGGCTGCCACCTGTATAACCCTAGTTATGAAAAGAGAAGGGTGAAAAACATGCACTGAAATGCTCATAGGCTTGAAGGAGTGTTTATTTATCTTTGTATGTGTCAGAGTGGTACAACTAAATATTTTGAATTAAAAAAATGTTTGGTTTGGGTCCGCTTTAATAGGTGCTGGCTTACTGAACAAGCAGAGCTGAGATTCAAACCCAGGTTCACCTGTGTCAGAGGCAGAGCCCTTAACTATTACACTATCCAGCCACTAAATAGCATCTCATTGATCGAGCCCCGTGTGTAAAGATCAGTAAACATGCAGTGACATAAGAAAAGGCTGGATTAGCTTGTCTGAATGTGGAACTGCTCTAACATCCTCCATATATTTGTTTTGCAGAGCCGCTTCCGACTCCACGGTTGCGCTATGCCAATGGCTATCAAAACCAAAGTGGAGAAGCAGAACTAACATGTGACATACGGAATACTCAATCTTTACCAGTGCTTGGATATCGTTTATACAGAAATGATGGAGAAATACAATCGAACAACCAGGGTACTGGGAATCGATTCTTCCTCACACAGTCTTTTGATGGATGCTATTCCTGTCGTGTCTTTGTTACAATATTAGGACAGGAGATCCTATCACCAAAAAGTTCTGAAATCTTCTTACCAACAGAAGGTAAGCTTTGCTTTTATCCAAAAGTAAAATATATGAATGATGAATACATTGCTTATACAACATAGCCAAGTTGTTATTGTACATAATAGCTGTTTTTTTTGGTACCCAGATTTACTAGGGAGGGCTAGATACATAGAGCAGGCAAGGTTTAGAATCTTTGTCAGACTGCAGTTGCTGTGGTGTGCCTTTAGGAGACATTTGTCCTTCCTCACCTCCTGTCCTGCTGACACCCAGATCGTTGCTCTAAGCTGAAGAATGATAGGACAGGTGGAAAGTTCACAAACTGCTATTCAGCCTAACCCATCTGCATCTGACATTGGCACAGAAAATCAGTTTTGCAAACTTAACACGCCAGGCAATAAAAATAGATGATGCAAGACAAGCCTGAACTAGTGGGAGGGAGGAGGCACCCCAAGATGTGATGTGTGAAAGTGATAATGTAAGCTGGATAAAACTAATAAATAGGCTTACCTCTAAAAGAAGGGGATAACCTAAATAAAGTAATATTTTTTTTTTTATAGAAACCAGACACTTGAATGATTCAAGTGTCTGGTTTCTATTAAAAACGTTATTACTTTATTTGGGCTACCCCTTTCTTTTAGAGGTAAGCCTATTTATTTATGTTTTATCCAGCTTACATTATCACTTTCACACATCACATCCTGGAGCGCCTCCTCCCTCTCTGTAATATCCCACACCAACCCCCCTCAGCTCGGGGTGTTGGCCATGCATGTTGGTTCCTTGGAACCCTTACACCTCTTTTCCTGGAGAGCAACCTACATTGTTGAAGACTGAAGAACCCGAGTGAGGATGGGCTTTCCTCACCAGCCGTTACACTGTGGTTGCTGGTGTTGCAACCTATTCTTGTGAGTATTCTGCACATACTGTTGTAAAGTGTCCCATACACCTGACATGCTACATTATCATGTGGGCCTGGTGTCCCTGTCTCTTTTTTTGTCTCCTTTGAAAGGTCCTCGGACTCCATTGGTACCACACCCTCTAAGCCTGAACTAGGGCTTTAATTTATCATTAAAGAGAACCCGATATGTGTTTGAAGAAGGTTATCTGCATACAGAGGCTGGATCTGCCTATACAGCCCAGCCTCTGTTGGTATTCCAAACCCCCCTAATGTACCTCTGCACTCTGCAATCAGACATAGATCACAGCCACGCTGTGCGTACTGTGTTTACATCTGTAGTGTCAGTCTCGACTGCTCCCCCGCCTCCTGCAGAGCTCCGGTCCCTGCCCCCGTCCCTTCCCTCTAATCAGCGGGGAGGGAAGGGAGGCAGGCGGGGACCGGAGTTCTGCAGGAGGCGAGGGAGAGCAGCAGACTGACACTATAGAGATAAACACAGCCCGATGCGACACGGGAATTCTTCAGAGATCAGGAAGATTTTGAAAAAGGTAGAATATTCAATTGGAACCCCGCCCCCTTTCCTAAGAATCCGAGAAGCCGAGGATACTGGACTACTGATTCAGGATCTGACAGTGATCCAGAACAAGATAAACAGCCCAAGAAAGTATTAAAAAAGAAAAAGTCTAAAAAGAATCCCAAACCCCCAAAAAAGCAAGGTAGAAGAGATCCATCTGACAGAACATGTGTAGAGGAACAGATCCCTTTAGAGCAAGAGTCAGACGAGGAAGGAGAAGCAAGCATGGAAGGGACATCCAAAACAGTGCATTGGGAGGGGATCAAGGACATCAAACAAGTCAAAAAGAAAAGGAAAGCAACATTATAGCGATTGAAACGCAGGACAATACCCCCCAGGTGGTGAATTTATCAGGAACTGAGATCCCACAGGCATGCATTTCCCTATTGAACCGAGGACTGAGTTTCAGTCCAATTCAGGAGTTTGACTTTGTGTCGTTCACCATTGATTTATATAAATCTGTACGGAAATTGGTCATATGTCAAAAATTTTATGGTACAGAACAACAAGTGCTGAGTACCTCAGAACCATCCCTTTTACAGCCACACCCTATGACAACGGGCAGTGAGACTAGTTTGCTGGGGTTTACCCCTGAGGCATCTAGTCAGCCCATGGAGGGTGTTTGTACCTCCCCTCCTCAGATGACACAGGGTTACCACACCAGTAGCCTAGGCTTTAGTCCTCTGGCACGGTGGGACCCAAAGGATGAGGAGATGATTAATATACTTGCTGAATTGTGGGAGGAGGGGGGCCAATTAGATTGGCCAAGTCTAATAGGAACAGATTTGTTGTCTCTGGGAGATACACACTCTTATAGAGCATGCAGGTCGGTACAGCCCTTCCCTGTTAGTCCGGGGTCCAGCATAGACCATTTTTTCAATAGGGTACTGACAGATTTGAGAGCGCAGATTTATGAAAAGGCCATACCGAACTTGAGTAATGAGGAAAGAAGGGCCTTGAATTGGTTAAAACGGCAGGAGGGACTGGTCATAAGGAATGCTGATAAAGGTGGAAATTTGGTGATTATGACAAGTCACCAATATAAAATAGAGGCCGAAAGGCAGTTGAATGATGAGTCCACCTACCGTAAGCTCCCTTGTGACCCGACCCTCCGATACCAATCGAGATTACAAACCCTCCTGCGCAGAGGGGTCGAAGGGGGGTTCCTCCCCAACAGATTGGCTGGGGATTTGCTTCCGGCATTCCCTAGGAGACCAGTCTGGTACCACATTCCGAAGTTGCACAAATCAATGGACGCACCGCCGGGACGTCCCATAGTCTCTGGCTGTGGGTCTCTCACTGAGAGATTGTCCAGGTACCTGGACCATCTCCTGCGCCCCCTTTTGAGAGGGGTGCCCTCTTACTTGAGGGACACCCTTGAGGTGCTGCAGATGGTGGAGCGCACCACTTGGGTCCCGGGAGATAGACTGGCCACTATTGATGTGGTCAGTCTGTATAGTAGGATTCCCCAGGATCTGGGGGTGCTTGCCGTCAGGCGGTATTTACAACGCACAAATAAAGAGGACGAATACATTGACTATATTTGTCAGTGCCTCCAATTTATACTTGAACATAATGCGTTTATGTTTGACGGCCATTGGTACCAACAGGTCTCGGGGACGGCTATGGGGACCCCAGTGGCGTGCTCCTTTGCGAACCTTTTCCTGGGGGCGTGGGAGGAGTCTGCGGTACACTCGGATACAAATCCATTCCGAGGGTACATCAGACGATGGTCCAGGTACGTGGACGACGTCCTGGTGGTGTGGTCTGGCTCAGACGCTCAATTCATTGGGTTTCTTGATTATTTGAACATCAACACTATCAATATGCAATTTACCTCGGAAATGGTTGGTGAGGAGGTGGTCTTTCTGGACCTCAGACTCAAGGTGGAGAAAGGTAGACTGATCAGTGAGGGCTATCGTAAGCCAACTGCGACCAATTCTGTCCTCCACGCTAAGAGTTTCCACCCTAAACATGTGGTGGAGGCGATTCCTTATGGCCAGTATTTGCGCTTGAGAAGAAATAACTGTTCGCAGAAAGCTTTTGATGATCAAGCAAATGACCTGACTAATAGATTTAGAAAAAGAGGATATGATATGCAATTGTTGATGAAAGCTAGACGCAAAGCCCAACTAAAAGAAAGGGGTTCACTTTTGGAAGGGAAGAAAGAGGACAAGAGGAGGAATGCGAAAGAAAGGATGATATTTACCTTTGATTATACCCCCATGGCCATGAAAATTAGGGAATGCATCTATAAACATTGGGAGATAATCCAACAAGATCCTGAGTTGTCCCAAAAACTGGGTGGGCCCCCACGAGTGGTTTTTAGGAGAGCACCTACCCTAGCCAATATACTAACAAGAAGTGAATTTGTAACACCTAGAACCACAACATGGTTGGACCGACATGTTCCGATAGGTAATTACAAATGTGGCCACTGTAAATATTGTCCTAAAATGATCACTTCAAGATGTATTCTAGTAGGGGGTGTGGAGTTTAAAATGCGGGGTTTTTTTACATGTCAGTCAGAGTATGTTGTTTATGTGCTATTCTGTCCGTGTAAAAAATTTTACATTGGACAGACTACAAGATCTATTAAGACACGGGTAGGGGAGCATGTGAGTACCATCAAAGCAGGAAAGAGCTGTACCAAGTTAGTGACACATATGCGTGATGAACACGGGAAGTCCAGTAAAGGGTTAACTTTTGCGGTATTGGAGAAAGTAGAGGTTCCAACTAGAGGAGGAAACAGGGACCTGTTACTCCTCAGAAGAGAAACACGTATCATTTTACAGACTGGGGCTTTGGGCCCAGGAGGCCTAAACGACAAAATTGAATTAGCTTGCATGCTGGACCCTTAATCTTCTGCAAGTGGGGAGGTTTCCTGATATATGCATCTTTGGGGGCTGTTTAGTATCTTGTCTGTTGAATTGTCTGATATCTTTAATTTACTTTGAGGGGGGATACCTGTTAAGTTTGCAGCTACTAATGATTTTTAAGTGCCTTACCCTTTTATGCAATAATAGTGTTTATTCTCTTGATGATTCTAAAGCTGTTGTAACATAAGATATGTCCAGGTAATTGTGAGAACTGTCTCTTAGATTTGCCAGTTTTAATTGTCACTATGTCACTTTAACACTTAAGGTGATCGTTTGGGGTGGGTAAGATGCGTTACTGGTGACGGTTGGGATTGGCTGGATTGATGCCTCCCAACGTAAGCATACTGGACCCATTATATAGACAGGAGAGATAGTAGTGCACATCTCCCCTAAAACAGATGCAGCCTGGTCAAAATAACCACGACACTTGTTGCCATGGTTACCGGACGCCTAGTGACGGAGTTTACAGACTCGGTGGGCGTGTCGTCGCTCTTGGTAGCGCGGGCGCTGTGGACTGTGGTCCCAGTGCGCAGGACAGCTGCGCATGTTGACTGCTGGGCGGAACTTATCCGCTTGGCATTATGGGATCTGTAGTCTTAGTCCAGTACGCATGCCTGCCCGCCCCCTGCGTTCTCCCTCTCCAATCACACAGGCGCCTACAGCACCCGGAAGAGGCGGGATTTCACCCCGTGGTAAAACCGGATGTCTGCAGTGCACCTTTGACAGTGGTACGCAGCGTGACCAAGCGTCTGTTTAGACGCGAAACGGCCGTCGCCGGATCCACTTAGTGCCCTGGCTCCCGCACCTCCACCGATCATCACCCTGTAGACCACTCACACGAGGTATTTTTGGTTGTGGTAACCCATGGATGTCTGCTTTGGTCTGCAATAAATGACAATTGGATGGAAGGTGCCCGGATTTCCTTTCTTTTTCTTCAGTGATATCTCTGCATAGTGGTCTGTCTTCTCCGTAGAGCACACATCCAGGCAGCAAGACACAGGTAACCTAGATGATGTGGTGAGGTTTTTCTGCTTTCTACTACGCATACGCGGAAGCTCATTTTGCAGGGAGTGCCACTCCAAAATTCCCCTCTTTTTCTTCCTTTTACGGTATTCCAAACCCCCCTAATGTACCTCTGCACTCTGCAATCAGACATAGATCACAGCCACGCTGTGCGTACTGTGTTTACATCTGTAGTGTCAGTCTCGACTGCTCCCCCGCCTCCTGCAGAGCTCCGGTCCCTGCCCCCGTCCCTTCCCTCTAATCAGCGGGGAGGGAAGGGAGGCAGGCGGGGACCGGAGTTCTGCAGGAGGCGAGGGAGAGCAGCAGACTGACACTATAGAGATAAACACAGCCCGATGCGACACGATGCGACACGCTGTGTGTCGACAGCGAGGCTATGATTTATGAGGTATTGCAGAGTGCAGGGGGACCTTAGGGGGGTTTGGCATAGCAACAGAGGCTAGGCTGTATAGGCAGATCCAGCCTCTGTATGCAGATAACAGTCTTCAAACCCACCTCGGGTTCTCTTTAAGACATATCATCTGTTTAAATTGTTCTGTGTATCATTATGACAGATCATCTGGTGTGTCTGTTCTGTGTATGGACACTACAAGATTGTTTTTGTTATCGTACAAAACATGCTAAGCAGTAATCCAGTAAATTACATTTTCAGGTACACATTTTGTAGAAGGGTATCAAGATGGCAGTATGATTAGTTTTTTTTACATGTTACATAGTTACATAGTTATTTTGGTTGAAAAAAGACATACGTCCATCGAGTTCAACAAGTACAAAGTACAACACCAGCCTGCTCCCTCACATATCCCTGTTGATCCAGAGGAAGGCAAAAAAAACCCTTACAAGGCATGGTCCAATTAGCCCCAAAAGGGAAAAATTCCTTCCCGACTCCAGATGGCAATCAGATAAAATCCCTGGATCAACATCATTGGGCATTACCTAGTAATTGTAGCCATGGATGTCTTTCAACGCAAGGAAAGCATCTAAGCCCCCTTTAAATGCAGGTATAGAGTTTGCCATAACGACTTCCTGTGGCAATGCATTCCACATCTTAATCACTCTTACTGTAAAAAACCCTTTCCTAAATAAATGGCTAAAACGTTTTTCCTCCATGCACAGAAGGCCTAGGGACAAAAAGCTCATCCGCCAAGCTATTATATTGCCCTCTGATGTATTTATACATGTTAATTAGATACCCTCTAAGGCGTCTTTTCTCTAGACTAAATAAACCCAGTTTATCTAACCTTTCTTGGTAAGTGAGACCTTCCATCCCACGTATAAATTTTGTTGCTCGTCTCTGCACCTGCTCTAAAACTGCAATATCTTTTTTGTAATGTGGTGCCCAGAACTGAATTCCATATTCCAGATGTGGCCTTACTAGAGAGTTAAACAGGGGCAATATTATGCTAGCATCTCAAGTTTTTATTTGCCTTTTAATGCATCCCAAAATTTTGTTAGCTTTAGCTGCACTTATGTGTACTCTATGCATTTGCATGCACGTGAAGAACTAGCATTGCAGCCTCACAAAACTGCTGCCCTGCCCATTGATCACTGGATTGTAATTTCTGCCCCTTCTAATGTTTGCTGTGCTTATTTTGGATATGCATAGTGTTCATAATAACCAGTAAATCAGTGGGCAGCACAGTGCCTAAATGATTAACAAACATGGTACATACATGGTAAGCATACATGCAAAAAGAGCACCTGGAAATTTGGGCAGTAGAAATAGCGGCTAGAAGAACAAACCAATATTTTAGTTTGCAGTGCTAATTCTGATATTTTACTACAGCTAATGTAACCTAACCCTATTCTTACACCGAACCCTCCCTCCACTGAAGCCTAACCATCCACCACCCCCATGCCTAGCCCTAACCACCCCTCTGCCCCCCCCCCTACACACACACACACACACACACACACACACCTACACCTACACACACACACACACACACACAAACACAAACACACACACACACACACACACACACACACACACACACACACACACACACACACACACACACACACACACACTGGTTCCTAACCCAGACAACCCTCTCTCCCATACATAACAATACAAAAACATGTACACCTACCCTTGAAAAAGCAAAACAACGCTGATGCCTATCCAAAAAACCCCACCCCCAATGCCTAGCCTTAACCCTCCCCGCTACAAAACTGCCACAAAAGAGCTTGCGTACTGTCTCTGTTTTTATGTGGGCTCATAACTCTGGTTTCCCGCTGTCCCAAAAACTCACTAGAAGGCGAATTGTCTTCTTCCTCTAAAAATGGACATAGAATGAGGTGAAGACCCATCTGATATTTATTTTCTGTATCTGACCAGAATGGATTAATGTTTTAGATCCTCATATTAGAGATCCCTAATATAGTATTTCAGAAAAGTGAGTTTGTAATCACTAATATATCCAAATCACACACATCAAATTATATGTTGCTTATTTATTGCCATATTATTGTCTCTTTTATCTTCAGGAAGAAATGGCAGACAATGTGAAGGAGAAAATCTGACAAATGTCCATGCTCTGTCAAAGCAAGGTACAGTCTCACAGTATTTCATTAGAGTACTCAAACTATAGAAATTAATTGCAGATTGCAATTGCTCCCTTAGAGATTATTCAGTGGTTCTTCATTTAGAGATCAGTAAGTAGCGTGGTCGGGGTTCATATTGAACCACGCACAAGAGTCTTGAAACACAAATACATTTGGAAATGTTAGAACTTCCACTTACTGCATCTTGGTCTAAGGCATGTGTATTACAGAAAACATGGCCTTGCAGCAGCTTTGCAAACCTGAACAAATCAGTAAAGTAGATAAATCTAAACCAAAGAAGGACAGAATTTATGCAAAGGTAGGACCACTTGACATCAATGAGGTGCCGAAATATTAGCCTCCTCTTTGTTAGCTGTTGGACCAGTGAAAAGAAGGCCATAGCACTACTAAAAAAAACAGCAGTGGGGGAATAACATAAGAGTTATGGCCAGGTGTTTATTTATTTTTAGTCTTAGTAAGTGAAACTTCACTTTTGAAGAAAAGAAAAACTCTACAGACCAGTTTTATGCAAGTTTTGTTTATTTTAACAAACATTATTCAACAGTCTTCCTCTGTTCTGCTTTGAATATACTGTACTGACAAAATTACTGCAGAAATCCAGAAGTCCAGGAATAACGTCACCACTCCATTCTGTCAAATCACATCCAACACGTTTCGATATGCATACCTACACTTCGTCAGGGCTTGTCAAAGATAGACGTGCCTATCGAAACAGGTTTTCTGCCCAAAGTTACAAAACCTCGGAGACTTCTGGAATACAGCGGCTCAGGACCCTTACAAGTTATCGGCCAGGATGTGGATTCTGTAGAGCCTGCTATGGGGCTAGACCGTCTCCTCCGCCTCCCCTCCAACAGAACTGGAGGCATGAGTGAACTTAAACTGTGAGCATTGCCGCAGCTGCGGCGGGGATATGCTGGTTGGCATATTTATAGCAACTGTCTAAGAAAGACGAACGGCCATATATAGCAGTTTTCATCAGAGTTGAACTGATTACAGGCAGATGCATTACACTCCATTGTGCTTTCCAGTCAGAATGCTTTATTAGACAGTGTTGGGAACAGGGGAAAACGTTGTAATTCTGCTTTTGAGTGTTGAGTTAAACGTGATTCTTTCTATTTTACATATTTCACATAAATGGGTAAATTGAATATTTTTATTGTACCATGTATTGGCACCTTTACTCTGGATCAAGTGTACATTTATACATATTCATACGCATGCATTTGAAATTTGAAATTTTTTTACGAAAGCGGTCCTCTAAAGGTGACCATACATGGAACAAATTTTTCAAATTTTTTATTAGATAATTTCTTTCAATTATTCCATTAGATCGAATATAAAGATATTTCCAACATGTTCAATCACATTTTTGATCAAAAAACAGGATAATCGTTCCTTTTTCTTGATCGAAAAAAAGGATTCTTTTCAACTTTTATTCGAATTAATCATTTTGGTTGAATAAACAGGAATATCTAACGTTTTTGTTGTACCGTGTATGGGTACCATGAGAGTATAATTAGAATGAGTTGCTATGGAATGCTACACTTTGCCTAACCTTATTGCATTTGGGCCTGTGTAACTGTATTATCCCCAACTATGTGAATTTGACAACTCTATGCGGTCACTTTACATAAGCAAAAATGAATATTATTTACATAATTGAACTTGAGTAATACATATTTCTATTTTTTTGCAGGCCTAAAGTTTTATGGAAGCATACTTGCTGGAAAGCTTCTAGTCTTGGTAGCCATGTTAGCCATTTTTGGCATCCGTTTTCTTGTAATTCGACAAAGGTACTTATACTTAAATACCTAATTCTAAAGCATAACAATGCTGTATACAATGGATCATATTTATCAAGGTCAATATACAACGTAGACAGACACTTAAACAAGTTATGTCTGCATAGTGAGTGCGAATCAGACTAGAGTAAGACATGGTTCACACGAGGCTCGGAAAACATGATTGTGTTTTGCGATTCTTGTTTAAAAGCATGAGAATCACTTTGCAAATGCTGCCAAAATTCTGCATGCGGCACAGTGAGAAATCATTTACTAACTTTTTTGTCACCCCAGGTAAGAAAGCTTGTGTCAGATGGGGGTGGTGTGTGTGTGTGTGTGTGTGTGTGTGTGTGTGTGTGTGTGTGTGTGTGTGTGTGTGTGTGTGTGTGTGTGTGTGTGTGTGTGTGTGTGTGTGTGTGTGTGTGTGTGTGTGTGTGTGTGTGTGTGTGTGTGTGTGTGTGTGTGTGTGTGTGTGTGTGTGTGTGTGTGTGTGTGTGTGTGTGTGTGTTGGTGTTACAGTGGACCCAAATTAAAAATACAAGATTTCAGAAGTAAAATCTATTTTCTAAATATAATAATAATAAATAGCAGCCTTTTTTCAGCTACATGATGACGACAAGTATACAATATTTTACATTTATTGGAGGAACCCCTCCCTTCCTTTCATATTGCCGGGACAGAATCCGGCAAACTGGTGAAATAGCAGGTGTCTGGCAAAGGAGGAACTGCTAATGGCTGCCGCTTGTATAACCCTAGTAATTATTATTATTATTATTTAGTACTTATATAGCGCCGACATATTACATAGCGCTGTACAATGTATATATATATATCTTGTCACTAACTGTCCCTCAAAGGAGCTCACAATCTAATCCCTACCATTGCCATATGTCTATATTATGTAGTGTAAGTACTGTAGTGTAGGGCCAATTTTTTTTAGGTGGAGCCAATTAACTTATCCGTATGTTTTTGGAATGTGGGAGGAAACCGGAGTGCCCGGAGGAAACCCACGCAGACACGGAGAGAACATACAAACTCTTTGCAGATAGTGCCCTGGCTGGGATTCGAACCAGGGACCCAGCGCTGCAAGGCGAGAGAGCTAACCACTACGCCACCGTGCTGCCCAAAGAGAAGGGTGAAAAGCATGCACTGAAATGCCCATAGGCTTGAAGGAGTGTTTATTTATCTTTGTATGTGTCAGAGTGGTGCAACTAAATATTTTGAATTAAAAAAATGTTTGGTTTGGGTCCACTTTAAGAGAGGTAGAACACAACAATAAACTTTAAAAAAAAATCATATTTACAGGACCTCAGTTTAATGTGCTGTTGTGCACACTTAGCGATGCCCCCACCCTGTCCCAGCCGGCTGCAGCTGCTGCCTCCCATCCAGAAGGACCGGTTCTCTCATGAAGCAAGGTCAAACATTTGCATCAGGCGCCGAGATTTCAGGGGCAGCATTTTTGTACTGTGTTATCCTTCCTGAGGAGGAATGGAGTGGCTGAGGATGAGCAGTTAGTTTATTCACAGACTCACAGCAAGCCAGTGTGCTATTGTGTTGAGCTGCAGCATGTCATGTGAGAACATTAAACGAAGCAGAGTAAATTGTCTGGTGCTGTGCAATCATTCCAAATCAGGGGGTGTGGCGCATCCTCACAAGTTTGCCTCAGGCAGCAAAAAGTCTATAACCGGCCCTGCCTACCAAGTTACATGTCCTGGACTGAATTGCCGTATGGCACCGTGCTATTGCTGTTCTAATCATATTGCTATTTTCATTGCAAACAATAGTAAACAATGATTTATAATCATTTATAAATAATGAAAACTGATTTATAATAATTTTGTATTCTTATTTCTATGTTTGTAAAACACAGCTAACATTACAAAAGTAGGCCAAGAGAGGTACAGAAGGAGTGCACAAGGCCGTTTCTTGACACAGACACTCCAGGCCGCCGCCTGGAGCGAATTTTCTCCCAGGGCGCTGCTGGATCCTGAAGTGTGCACATGACCAATCACCATTTTTGTTTCCCTGATCCGTTGTACTTGTCAGCCTCCCATTCAATTTGCTGTCCCCCTGCCTTAATCCCAGCCTCCTTTCCAGGGCCAGTTCGAACAAAAGAAATGGAGGTATTTCCGCCTCTAAGTCCCTCCCTCCTTCCCCCCCTCACGCCCCATGTCAGACATCATTCTCTGCCACGGTGTCACAGAAAGACGCTCACTCTCCCTTAAGCTGTTCCAGTGGTCATCCTAGATGTCTGCAGGCGTCAGTCACGGCGGCTCTGCCAGTGTCAACCAGCACTTGTGGACGGAGGGGAAGGAGTCAGGGGTACCAATTTTCTACTGGCTCTGCTGGGCAGGGGGTTGGGGGGTTCTTAGAGGCAGGAAGTGCTCCATTTGTTTTTTTCAAATTGGCTGTGTTTAAAAAAATGTAAATGCAAAATTATTGTATATTGTTGTTCATTATTTATAAATTATTATAAATCATTGTTCATTACTGTTTGGAGTGAAGATAGCATAATATGATCGGGTGGGGGGGGGGGGGGGGGGGAAGTAGGAGGTTAATCCTCTTCCATAGCTCAGAAAAGCTGACAAATACACCAAAATGTAACAGCATCAATAAATCATGATATAATCTGATCATATAAACATGATGTTTCTAAATAACTGACAATGTATACTCTTTATTCTTTAATTGGCATATAAAGAATCGGTCACAGTGTCATGTTTTTTTTTGTTTTTTTTTTTTTTCAGACTTCAGAACCAGAATCAGAAACCAGAAACAGAAACTCAGTGATGCAGCAGATTATTTACTTTTATATAGTATTTCTTATTTTATGTTCAAATAAACTGTTCCTGTGCCACATTTTTTCCATTGTCATGGGATAGACAGTGTTTATATATTTATATATATATATACATATATATATATATACATATATATATATATATATATATATATATATATATATATATATATATATATATATATATATATATATATATATATATATAAATAAAGGAGCACTAACCTTCCACTGGCTGCCTTCTTCATTACCATGCTGTAACCACCACCCAATGAAGCCTCAAAGCTGAAGTAAAGTGAAACTTCATTCTGATTCTCATTATGTGCATTTGAAGATATACTGTAAGTCATATGCCTCTTTGTGGTTACAAAGCAGCAGAGAAGAAATGAAACCTGAAATAGTTGTAATAATATAAACGCTTGTCAGTAATACATAAGCAACTGAAAGCATAGCTTATTGTAGAGGGAATACTTATCAGTATAGACAGTGACTATACCCCATGGCTTAACAGGGCACTAATGACTAGGCTGTGGTTCAACAATGTTTCACAATTGTCCGAAATTTAAAAAAAATGATTTGTTTTTGTCTTTACTGTTTTTTGCCTTTACTTTGATGAGAGAAATTGTATTTTTTTCTTTAAAAAACAAAAGATTTGTAGGATAAATTTGGCCTCAATTCACTAAGCTTAACTCCTGTCTTTAATAACTCTTCTGAGCTGTTTTACAGTTATTACCACAATGTAACAATGTTCACAGACAGGAAATGGCTGTTTAAAGCTGTCTGTAACAGCCAGAGCAGCTAGAAACAGCTACATAACCTGCCCACAGTAACAATGTCACCATGTAATACATGTCAGAATGTGAATCTGGGAGAGGAAAGATTTTACAATGAGCAAACACTGACTAAATCATTTATACATAATTATTGTAAAAATGAAGCACTTTTTTTAATTAAATTATTTTCACTGGAGTTCCTCTTTAAAGGGAAGGTTCAGGGAGGGTGGGTAAAAAATCAAAATCAATTTCCACTTACCTGGGGCTTCCTCCAGCCCGTGGCAGGCAGGAGGTGCCCTCGCCGCCCGCTCCGCAGGCTCCCGGTGGTCTCCGGTGGCGCGCCCGACCTGGCCAGGCCGGCTGCCAGGTCGGGCTCTTCTGCGCTCCAAGTCCTGGTACGTCTGCGTCCCACGCCGGCGCTCTGACGTCATCGGACGTCCTCCGGGATCTACTGCGCATGCGCAGTAGTTCTGCGCATGCGCAATAGAGCCCGGAGGACGTCCGATGACGTCAGAGCGCCGGCGTGGGACGCAGAAGTACCAGGACTTGGAGCGCAGAAGAGCCCGACCTGGCAGCCGGCCTGGCCAGGTCGGGCGCGCCACCGGAGACCACCGGGAGCCTGCGGAGCGGCGGCGAGGGCACCTCCTGCCTGCCACGGGCTGGAGGAAGCCCCAGGTAAGTGGAAATTGATTTTGATTTTTTACCCACCCTCCCTGAACCTTCCCTTTAAGCTTAGTGAATTGAGCCCATTATTGTCTTGCAGGGTTATAGACTAAAAAAGACAAATATACAAAATGTTAATGATACAACATTTAAATTCTTTGCCAACAAACAGGAGTTAGAAAGCTATGGAGGGAATCGTATAATCTAATTCTTGGGCTTTATTCTGGACCAGAGATCCCAAATCTGATCCTATTTGAGTCAGGATATTCAACCTACGCATTTCATGGAGCCTGAAGATGAAGACCAGGCTGTGAAATGCAGAGATGGATTAAGACGTAATGGGGCCCTTGGCAAGGTAGTAGATTTGTGGCCCCCTTTTTGGTAAGCTGTAGTAGAGAGGTCAGATACGGTGGCTGGTGGGCCCCTTGTCACCCACTAGTCCCCAAGCACCTGCCTAGGTTGCCTGGTGGATGATCCTGCTCTGGCGACATGGCATATATCTCTGGACAGCGCTATAGATATTTCAGTGCAAGATATAGCTGTGATCTGCTTGAATATGCTTATATATCTAATAAACAATGATATACAATTTCTGTTTCAAATACCTAGAGTTGCCTTACTTGTTGTAGAGCAGTCCACTGCAAAGAGACATTGTCCTCTTTGCTGTTTATTTATTGTTGTCTTAAAGCTAATGTAACCCCATGTAAAAAAAACAAAAGTCAGATACTCACCTAAGGAGAGGGATGGCTCTGTGTCCTGATGAGCCTACCCTCTCCTCTCCCGGTGCCCGGTGAATCCTCCGTGCAAATCCGCCGCTGTGGGGACTTTGGAAGTCTTCGGAAGCACTCGGGCTCCATACTGCGCACGCGCGAGTGCGTCAGAAACACGCGCGAGTGCGTCATAGAGGGCACTCGCTCATGCACAGTATGCAGCGGCCCGTCTTCGGGAGCCCGAGTGCTCCCGAAGACTTCCAAAACCTTCCTTCGGTGGCGGAAGTGGCAGTATTTGACCGAAACGGTCGAATACTGCCACGGGGAATCCTGCGCGGGACCTTGCACCGGGAGAGGAGAGGGAAGTCTCATTAGGATTGAGCCTTCCCTCTCCTTAGGTGAGTATCTGACTTTTTTTTTTTTTTATCGGGTTCCCATTAGCTTTAAAGGTGGCCACTATAGGTCCAATTTCTAGGAGAAAATAGTTTGAGCAATCAGAAATTCTTTGGTGTTTTAAAACTCGCTAGTTTTGTTGCATATTATCCACTTGAGGACCGCCCCCAGCCGATGGGCGGCGGCAAAGACCGGTCCCAAACGACCGCAATACGCCCATCGGCGGGGGCGGCATCAGCGGCGGCTGTGCGGCGATCGCGTCATCAATGACGCGATCGCCGCCGGCAATAGGCTCCGCCCACCCTACTCGGAAAACCCGCCGGCCAATCAGCAGCGCCGGCGGGTTTCAAACCTCCGCGATCCGGCCAATCAGAGTGTATAATACACTTTGTTATGGTAACAAAGTGTATTATACTGGCTGCCTCCTCCGCTGATGGTCACTCGTCGTGCGACCATCAGAGAGGACGGCAGCCATTAGCTAAGTGCTAAAAAATCACACTTTGCCCCACACAGACCCCCCGATCGCCCACCCCAGCCCTCAGAACCCCCCCTGACCACCCCAGCACACCAGTATCTGCACCCCACCACCCACCTAAAAACCCATCAATCACTCCCTGTCACTATCTAGGGACGCTATCCTCTAGGTTAGGTCCCTAACTGCCCCCTAGGGTCCCCTGATCACCCCCCCTACCCTCAGATCCCCCCCAGACCCCCCTCCCAGACCACCCCCCTGTATGCTGTATACAGCTATATAGCTGCCTTACCCACTGATCACCTGTCTATCACCCATCTATCACCTGTCTATCACCCCTTGTCACCACCACCCATCAGCGCAGACCCTAAACTGTCCCTTGGGGGCACCTGATCACCCACCCAGACCCTCAGATTGCCCTCAGCCCCCCCCCCTGCTGATAACCTCCCCAGTGCATTGTTTACATCTATTCTCCCCTGTAATCCCTCACTGATCTCCTATCGTCACCCCCTGTGTCTGCCACCCACCAGATCAGGACCCAGTCTGCCCCGTGCGGACACCTAGTCAACCCCCCACACCCTCTGATCGCCCTCAGACCCCCCCCCCCCTCCCCCCCCCCCCCAATCACCTTCCCAGTGCATTGTATTTGATTGTGCTGTAATTGCATTTGATTGTGCTGACATTCAATTTCATTGTGCTGACATTCAATTTGATTGTGCTGTAATTGTATTTGATTGTCCCGTGATTGTCCCGTGATTGTCCCGTGATTGTCCCGTGATTGGCCTGTGATTGGCTTTGATTGTCCCGTGATTGCCTTTGATTGTCCCGTGAATTGAGTGCCCTGTGATTGGCCTGCGATTGCCTTTGATTGTCCTGTGATTGTTTCTGATTGCCTCTGATTCCCCACTCACCACCACCCCCCTGTCACTATCCTAGTGATCTAAAAACAGTGATCAGTGAAAACTGTCACTTTTTTAGTATCACTAGTGTTAGCAGTTAGGCCAGTTAGCTAGGCCCCTTTGTAAGTGTCAGTTAGTGCTCAGCCCACTGCACCACAGTCACTAATTAGCGTCATCACTGTCGCTAATCAACATTGGTACTATATAGTATCTGTAAGTGATCATTACTGATCGCAGTCAGATCTATTAGGGTCACTAGGATCCACAAAAAAAACGCAGTGTTTGCCCGATCAGGCCTGATCGTTCGCCTGCACTTGCGTTCAGCCCGCCCCACCGCAGTGACAGAATTTTTTTTCTGATCACTGCAAAAAACACTGTACAATAGCTGTGGCACTGTAAACCTCAGTTTTGATTTATTTTTTTATCAAAACTCAGTGACCACAGCTTTCTACCTCTCAAATACTCCCTTTTGCTAGGTAGGTGCTCTTTTTTTCTGGGTAGTCTCAGAGGAATACCCCCTAAATTTAGCAGCCCACCATGGCAAGAAAGGGGTATTCCGATGATGAGGTTCTCAGGTACATGGCCCAGTCGGATGAGGACGATTGGGACGCCTCATTTGATGAATCTTCCGGGTCAGAGTTTGAACCTGAATTGAGCAGTGGCTCACTGACCGATAGTGATGATGAGGTTGAGGTCCCGGCTAAAGCCAGGCGTACCACACCCCATGTTGTTGGACCGCAGGTGGCGCAGGATCAGCCTCAAGGGCAGCAGAGTGGTGTTCGTGCTGGTCTGAGATTTCATGGTGGGGCAGGCACCAGCAGCACAACATCTCCTGGACCTAGCACCAGTACTTCCGTAGACCCTGGTGAAGTGGCGAGCACCAGCATGGAAGTTGAAACTGGTTCGGTGGCACGTGCAGTAAGATCCCAGTCGCAGCCACCAAGAAGACGGGCCCGTACTACCCCTAATTTACCAGAGGTGCTGGCAAACCCAAATTGGCAATCCCCTGATTCCGCCGCACCCGTACTTCCCCCTTTCACCGCCCAGTCTGGAGTCCAGGTGGAGACAGATAATCTAGGATCGGCCCTAGACTTTTTCTATCTGTTCTTCACCCAGGATCTCTTGGACTTAATTGTGGCAGAGACCAACCGTAAGGCCACACAATATATAACCGCCAATCCGGAAAAGTTCCTTGCCCAGCCTTTTCGGTGGAAACCAGTCCAAGTTTCCGAAATGAAAATTTTTTTGGGCCTTCTCCTTCACACGGGACTAGTAAAGCAGAATGTGTTGCGGTCTTATTGGTCTACGGACCCAGCACATCATGTTCCCCTGTACTCTGCTGCCATGTCCAGGACACGATTTGAGAACATCCTGCGCTTCCTGCACTTCAATGACAACGAAACCTGTCATCGAAGTGACCACCCTGATTTTGACCGGCTCCACAAAATTCGACCCCTCATAGACCACCTGTCATCCAGATTTGCAGATGCTTATACCCCTGACCAGGACATCTGCGTAGACGAGTCCCTCATACGCTTTACCGGGCGCCTTCGCATCAAACAGTACATCCCAAACAAGCGCGCCCGGTATGGGGTGAAACTGTATAAGCTCTGTGAAAGGGCCACAGGCTATACATCTTATTTTAGGGTCTATGAGGGAAAAGACTCCAAATTGGAGCCGGTCGGATGCCCTGACTACCTGGGGAGCAGTGGAAAGGTTGTGTGGGACTTGGTGTCACCCTTGTTCCAGAAGGGGTACCATCTTTTTGTGGACAATTATTACACAAGTGTGGCCCTCTTTCAGCACTTAAAAATAGAAAAAATCCGATGCTGTGGCACCGTGCGGCCTAGTCGCCGGGGCTTCCCCCAACGGCTCATTACCACCAGACTTAAGCGGGGGCAGAGGGCCGCCTTGTGTGCTGACGACCTGCTCGCGGTGAAATGGAAGGACAAGAGGGAGGTTTACTTCCTGTCCACCATTCACGCAGACACGACAGTTGAAATTCAACGGCGAACTGAGGTCATTGAAAAACCCCTTGTCGTCCACGAGTATAATACTAACATGGGAGGGGTGGACTTCAATGACCAGAGGTTAGCGCCCTATTTAGTTTCCCGAAAAACAAGACGCTGGTATAAAAAAGTGTCTCTTTACCTCATTCAATTGGCAATTTACAACAGCTTTGTTCTCTACAGTAAGGCTGGGAGAACTGGATCGTTTATTCAATTTAATAAACAGATCATGATGGAACTCCTGTATCCAGGAGGTGCCGTGGCCCAACCCCAAGATGCAACTAGCCGGCTGCATGGAAGGCATTACGCCTATCCAATTCCGACTACCCCAGGTCAACGAATCCGAAGAAAACGCTGTCGTGTCTGCAGCAGGGCTGGAATAAGGCGTGACACCACCGTTTATTGTCCCACCTGTCCTGACCAGCCTGGCCTATGCCTAGGGGAGTGTTTTGAGAGGTACCACGAGCAGGTACACTATTAGAGAGTAGGGAACTCCACACACAGCGGTAGGCACACAAGGGTCTCTCAGTGCTATTTCACACTGCTGCGATGCGTTGGGGCAAAATGCCTAGCAAAAGTCACACTTTGCGGTCCCCCCCTACGCCGGAAGTGCTTGACTTAACGCTAGTGCATGCCTACGTTACTGCGTGGCTTCTGTGGCAATATCGATCGGCCCGGAAGTCATGTTAGTCTATGGCGACGCAGTCCATTACTAGGCCGAATGCTACTCTTGTGGTATTGTCTGAAGGTCTGTTTTGGACGATACGGTGCGGCGGGCTCGACCCACCGGATATGTCAATATGCAGTGTGAAACCAAACATCGGGTTTCCAGGGACCCTAATACACAGGGCTGCCAGAAACCTCTCCTTTCACTTGGGACAAATTGCGTAATGTATTTCGCCACAACTCTGTGCGATTTGCACTTCGCACATTGTTCCATGGGGGAGGAGAGGTTTGTCCTCGGGAGGTAAGTTAAAAAAAACAAAAAAAAACAAAAAACAGGTAAGCAAAGAAGTTAATGTTTGGTTTGCAATGTTAAGTTTTTAAGTAAAAAAGTTCAAAGGTTATTAATGTTAATGAAGTAATTGCTTTGCTGCTTGCTTGTTTTTTGGGTTTTTTTGTATTTTTTTTTCTCTTTTTCCATCCAATAACCTTCCAGGTGGACCGAGCGAACGACTAACCAGCTGCAGTACTGATGGTGCATCCTGACAGAACATTGCGCGTCTGTCAGCTTACACACAAGTCGGTGCATGCAGCGCTGCAGGACGAGATTTCTCCTCCGCAGTCAAAAAGATACGTTTGCCGAGGCATATGGGCCGAGGAGTGGTGTTGGGGATTCATATGCTTTGGCAAACACTTTGTATCAAAAAAGAACTCTGGCAATGATTTGTTCATCCACATCGGTCGGTGTGAATGGATAAATCAGGTTTGCCAGGGCATACGAGCTGGTGGGTTTGGATTTTTGGGGCGGCAGCTCCTATGTCCTGGCAGACGCCTTCCCCTCCTTTTTGTATTGTTTTGTCTTTTTTTCTTCTCTCTTTTTTTCTATCCAGACTGACCAATCAGCTGCAGCACTGATGGTGCATCCTGACAGAACATTGCGCGTCTGTCAGCTTACACACAAGTCGGTGCATGCAGCGCTGCAGGACGAGATTTCTCCTCCGCAGTCAAAAAGATACGTTTGCCGAGGCATATGGGCCGAGGAGTGGTGTTGGGGATTCATATGCTTTGGCAAACACTTTGTATCAAAAAAGAACTCTGGCAATGATTTGTTCATCCACATCGATCGGTGTGAATGGATAAATCAGGTTTGCCAGGGCATACGAGCTGGTGGGTTTGGATTTTTGGGGCGGCAGCTCCTATGTCCTGGCAGACGCCTTCCTCCTCTCTTTTTTTTTTTTTTTTTCAAATTTTTTGGCAGATATTTTTTCATCCACATTGATTGATTGTTTGACGTTCATTTTTCCTTTCAGCCCACAGTGCATTACCCTTATGCCCAATATAAGGAGTATAGCAGAAACTCCTAATACTGGCCATACATGTAATGATTGCAGAGACCCTAAAATGCCAGGACAGACCCCACGAATGATGCCATTTTGGAAAGAGGACACCCCAAAGTATTCCGTGAGGTGCATGGTGAGTTCATAGAATGTTTTATTTTTTGTCACAAGTTAGCAGAAATTGTGGTTTTTTGTTTTTTTTCACAAAATGTCATTTTCCGCTAACTTGTGACAAAAAATAAAATTTTCTATGAACTCACCATGGCCCTCATGGAATACCTTAGCGTGTATTCTTTCCAAAATGGGGTCATTTGTGGGGTTTGTTAACTGTCCTGGCAAGTGGGCGGGGTGCTAAATTTTGAGCACCCCTGTAAAGCCTAAAGGTACTCATTGGACTCTGGGCCCCTTAGCGCAGTTAGGGTGCAAAAAAGTGCCACACATGTGGTATCGCCGTACTCGGGAGAAGTAGTATAATGTGGTTTGGGGTGTATTTTTACACATACCCATGCTGGGTGGGAGAAATACCTCTGTAAATGACAATCTTTTGATTTTTTTACACACAATTGTCCATTTACAGAGCTATTTCTCCCACCCAGCATGGGTATGTGTAAAAATACACCCCAAAACACATTGTACTACTTTTCCCGAGTACGGCGATACCACATGTGTGGCACTTTTTTGCACCCTAACTGCGCTAAAGGGCCCAAAGTCCAATGAGTATCTTTAGGATTTCACAGGTCATTTTGCGGAATTTGATTTCCAGACTACTCCTTACGGTTTAGGGCCCCTAAAATGCCAGGGCAGTATAGGAACCCCACAAATGACCCCATTTTAGAAAGAAGACACCCCAAGGTATTCCGTTAGGAGTATGGTGAGTTCATAGAAGATTTTATTTTTTGTCAAAAGTTAGCGGAAAATTGATTTTTATTGTTTTTTTCACAAAGTGTCATTTTCCACTAACTTGTGACAAAAAATAAAATCTTCTATGAACTCACCATACTCCTAACGGAATACCTTGGGGTGTCTTCTTTCTAAAATGGGGTCATTTGTGGGGTTCCTATACTGCCCTGGCATTTTAGGGGCCCTAAACCGTGAGGAGTAGTCTGGAAATCAAATTCCGCAAAATGACCTGTGAAATCCTAAAGGTACTCATTGGACTTTGGGCCCTTTAGCGCAGTTAGGGTGCAAAAAAGTGCCACACATGTGGTATTGCCGAACTCGGGAGAAGTAGTATAATGTGTTTTGGGGTGTATTTTTACACATACCCATGCTGGGTGGGAGAAATACCTCTGTAAATGACAATCTTTTGATTTTTTTACACACAATTGTCCATTTACAGAGTTATTTCTCCCACCCAGCATGGGTATGTGTAAAAATACACCCCAAAACACATTGTACTACTTCTCCCGAGTACGGCGATACCACATGTGTGGCACTTTTTTGCACCCTAACTGCGCTAAAGGGCCCAAAGTCCAATGAGTATCTTTAGGATTTCACAGGTCATTTTGCGGAATTTGATTTCCAGACTACTCCTTACGGTTTAGGGCCCCTAAAATGCCAGGGCAGTATAGGAACCCCACAAATGACCCCATTTTAGAAAGAAGACACCCCAAGGTATTCCGTTAGGAGTATGGTAAGTTCACAGAAGATTTTATTTTTTGTCAAAAGTTAGCGGAAAATTGATTTTTATTGTTTTTTTCATAAAGTGTCATTTTCCACTAACTTGTGACAAAAAATAAAATCTTCTATGAACTCACCATACTCCTAACGGAATACCTTGGGGTGTCTTCTTTCTAAAATGGGGTCATTTGTGGGGTTCCTATACTGCCCTGGCATTTTAGGGGCCCTAAACCGTGAGGAGTAGTCTGGAAATCAAATTCCGCAAAATGACCTGTGAAATCCTAAAGGTACTCATTGGACTTTGGGCCCTTTAGCGCAGTTAGGGTGCAAAAAAGTGCCACACATGTGGTATTGCCGAACTCGGGAGAAGTAGTATAATGTGTTTTGGGGTGTATTTTTACACATACCCATGCTGGGTGGGAGAAATACCTCTGTAAATGACAATCTTTTGATTTTTTTACACACAATTGTCCATTTACAGAGTTATTTCTCCCACCCAGCATGGGTATGTGTAAAAATACACCCCAAAACACATTGTACTACTTCTCCCGAGTACGGCGATACCACATGTGTGGCACTTTTTTGCACCCTAACTGCGCTAAAGGGCCCAAAGTCCAATGAGTATCTTTAGGATTTCACAGGTCATTTTGCGGAATTTGATTTCCAGACTACTCCTTACGGTTTAGGGCCCCTAAAATGCCAGGGCAGTATAGGAACCCCACAAATGACCCCATTTTAGAAAGAAGACACCCCAAGGTATTCCGTTAGGAGTATGGTAAGTTCATAGAAGATTTTATTTTTTGTCAAAAGTTAGCGGAAAATTGATTTTTATTGTTTTTTTCCACAAAGTGTCATTTTCCACTAACTTGTGCCAAAAAATAAAATCTTCTATGAACTCACCATACTCCTAACGGAATACCTTGGGGTGTCTTCTTTCTAAAATGGGGTCATTTGTGGGGTTCCTATACTGCCCTGGCATTTTAGGGGCCCTAAACCGTGAGGAGTAGTCTGGAAATCAAATTCCGCAAAATGACCTGTGAAATCCTAAAGGTACTCATTGGACTTTGGGCCCTTTAGCGCAGTTAGGGTGCAAAAAAGTGCCACACATGTGGTATTGCCGTACTCGGGAGAAGTAGTATAATGTGTTTTGGGTTGTATTTTTACACATACCCATGCTGGGTGGGAGAAATACCTCTGTAAATGACAATCTTTAGATTTTTTTACACACAATTGTCCATTTACAGAGTTATTTCTCCCACCCAGCATGGGTATGTGTAAAAATACACCCCAAAACACATTGTACTACTTCTCCCGAGTACGGCGATACCACATGTGTGGCACTTTTTTGCACCCTAACTGCGCTAAAGGGCCCAAAGTCCAATGAGTATCTTTAGGATTTCACAGGTCATTTTGCGGAATTTGATTTCCAGACTACTCCTCACGGTTTAGGGCCCCTAAAATGCCAGGGCAGTATAGGAACCCCACAAATGACCCCATTTTAGAAAGAAGACACCCCAAGGTATTCCGTTAGGAGTATGGTAAGTTCATAGAAGATTTTATTTTTTGGCACAAGTTAGTGGAAAATGACACTTTGTGAAAAAAACAATAAAAATCAATTTTCCGCTAACTTATGACAAAAAAAAAAATCTTCTATGAACTCACCATACTCCTAACGGAATACCTTGGGGTGTCTTCTTTCTAAAATGGGGTCATTTGTGGGGTTCCTATACTGCCCTGGCATTTTAGGGGCCCTAAACCGTGAGGAGTAGTCTGGAAATCAAATTCCGCAAAATGACCTGTGAAATCCTAAAGGTACTCATTGGACTTTGGGCCCTTTAGCGCAGTTAGGGTGCAAAAAAGTGCCACACATGTGGTATCGCCGTACTCGGGAGAAGTAGTATAATGTGTTTTGGGGTGTATTTTTACACATACCTATGCTGGGTGGGAGAAATAACTCTGTAAATGGACAATTGTGTGTAAAAAAAGTGAAAACATTGTCATTTACAGAGATATTTCTCCCACCCAGCATGGGTATGTGTAAAAATACACCCCAAAACACATTATAGTACTTCTACTGAGTATGGCAATACCACATGTGTGGCACTTTTTTGCAGCCTAACTGCGCTAAGGGGTCCAAAGTCCAATGAGCACCTTTAGGCTTTACAGGGGTGCTTACAATTTAGCACCCCCCAAAATGTCAGGACAGTAAACACACCCCACAAATGACCCCATTTTGGAAAGTAGACACTTCAAGGTATTCAGAGAGGAGCATAGTGAGTCCGTGGCAGATTTCATTTTTTTTTGTCGCAAGTTAGCAGAAATGGAAACTTTTTTTTTTTTTTTTTTTTGTCACAAAGTGTCATTTTCCGCTTACTTGTGACAAAAAATAATATCTTCTATGAACTCACTATGCCTCTCAGTGAATACTTTGGGATGTCTTCTTTCCAAAATGGGGTCATTTGGGGGGTATTTATACTATCCTGGAATTCTAGCCCCTCATGAAACATGACAGGGGGTCAGAAAAGTCATAGATGCTTGAAAATGGGAAAATTCACTTTTTGCACCATAGTTTGTAAACGCTATAACTTTTACCCAAACCAATAAATATACACTGAATGTTTTTTTTTTTATCAAAAACATGTTTGTCCACATTTTTCGCGCTGCATGTATACAGAAATTTTACTTTATTTGAAAAATGTCAGCACAGAAAGTTAAAAAAATCATTTTTTTGCCAAAATTCATGTCTTTTTTGCTGAATATAATAAAAAGTAAAAATCGCAGGAGCAATCAAATCGCACCAAAAGAAAGCTTTATTAGTGACAAGAAAAGGAGCCAAAATTCATTTAGGTGGTAGGTTGTATGAGCGAGCAATAAACCGTGAAAGCTGCAGTGGTCTGAATGGAAAAAAAGTGGCCGGTCCTTAAGGGGCGAAAAGACTGTGGTCCTGAAGTGGTTAAGCATGAACGCATCAAAAACGCACACAAAATGAAAGTCAATGGAAACGCAATGTGTTTGTAGGCTTTTTTTAATGTGTTTTTTTTTAAACATAAAGATTTCTGATGTATTTCCGCTTCCTGTTGTCTTCCTGTAAATATAAAAATGCATACAAAACACATATGGGAACTGCAAACGCATTAATACGCATCTGCGGTAAAAAAAACAACACACAAAATGCACCAAACACGCAGCAAAAAAGCACAAAAAAAACACACACAAAATAAAATGAAAACATGACCTAAAACACAGGCTTTCATGTTATGTTATGAGTGTGAATGAGCCCATACGGAATGTGGTAATGCAGAAAACAGATGAGTTTTGGAACATTTTCAGCAAAATCCATTATCTAAGCATTAAAAATAAAATTGCTGACCAATGCGGTAAATTACCAACTTAAGTGGTAAAAACCTCCTTACATGTCAGTAAATGTCAATTCTCAAAGACTACAGCAGTTGGCAAAACAAGAAAAATGTTCTGTTTTTAAGACCAGATCTGTGCTGTTGGTAACTTACATCAGATATGAGGTGAAACAGATTGCCCAGCAAGCTCATGGTGAAGCAGCACTCTTAGGCTTGTGTTGGAAATGAAACAGTAGCAGACAGCCAATAGAATAGAGCCTCCCTGTCCTGCTAAGTTCTCACTCCTTTCGTGCCAATGCACTGCCAGGCAAGACATCGCACATTACAGATGCAGGAGAAGAGCACTTTGAAAAAGGTTTCCCTGTATATCTTTAGGGATGCAGGTTAATACCTGATGGACAGAGAATCAGAGGACTGGAGGAGACAGTCTGTCTAAATGGATGTTGGGGATGTTTTCTTTTACATTGTTACGTTATAGCACAGCAGTTGAATGTTGGAGATTAGAGCTCTGGGTGTCTCCCCCAATGACTGCACACTCACCCTTGCTGAGTTGCTGCTACTGCTGCGAGTATGAGAAGTGTGCCGCCTGCTCCTGGCTGCCCTTTCTAAGCCTTGCCCCAGGGCAGCTTCTCCACACACTGCACTGCTGGAGACACATCTGGGACAGCATCTTGTACTACCGCACAGTTACCGAAGACTTCTATCATTAAATTATTGTCAGACGGGCGTTGCAGGAAGTGGGCGGCAGTACTCACCTTCGGCTGCTTGGTCTCCAGATTCTGCAGACATCTTCCCTTCCAGGCTTCTCCCCCTAGTGCCAGGGAATGAATGTTTCTAGAGAACATAGCATCTGCATCTAGGATGATAGGGGGAGAATCGCCAGCTACAGAGGATGTCTTCAGACTTGGAGAGCGGGAACTTGGGAGGCATAGGCAAACGCAGGGGGATTACAGCTGCCCAGAATTTATCCTCAGACCAGGGCTGGTGCAGTGTCTGGGGACAGGCACAAGTTGAGACACCAGAATATCTGCAGGCATCCTGCGGCTCACAGCTCCGCTCCCTTTCTTTCTCTGATACAGTTGACTTTGGATGTAGCAGCAGCAGTGTGTGTACAGAGCATGGAGCAGCAGTGTGTGTACAAAGCATGCTGCAGCAGTGTGTGTACAGAGCATGGAGCAGCTCTGGGTAACTTAACAGAGTCAGATATGAGCACAGCCCTGTGCCCTGCTGTGTGAACGCTTCACTTTCCCCTCCATTAGCAATGGCGGCTGTCCTCATTATTATCTGTATCCAAACTGCTCCTGATCAATCACGTTGTCAATCAGGAGCAGATCGGACATTTAGGAAATAATTGTCAGATCCTGTCAGTCGGACGGGAAATTGCATTGCGTGTACCCAGCATGATGTCCTACCATATTATTATACTGTATGGTGCGTGGCTGAGGGAAACCTTTCAGGAATACCTCCCTTGAAAATCCTGGGTTTGCCCCTGGGAGGGGGTCCACTAAAAGGTCATAAAAATGCTATGAGGGGACTGCCAGACAACCTGACAGCAGACCAGCCCGCTCAGCAGAAAGCCAGACAAGCCAGCACAGAAGTCAGTTAACTCTCTCTAGTTATATTTAAGTGACACTGCCTATATATATATTTTTTTTTATTAATGGATAGGGGAGTTTCATCCAACATTTTGCTGGGCAGGCCTGCTTTAAGACCCCTGTTAAAGCGGGATTGTCACCATAAAAATCAAATTTCAACAGCAACTGGTCTGAGTGTATTAAGTGATAAAGATGCTAATCCTGCATTCAAAACTTTCAAAACTTTTTCTGCTGCAATGGTTTGGAGTTATCACATGCTTAAGGAGCACTGGCCCTTTAATAGTCAGTGCCAAACAGTTACATGCTGGAGTTTTTTTTTATCTATAATATATTCCTCCTCTTCCACTTATTTCCCTGCCTAGCTGCCTAACTGAAACACGATCCCCTGCTCACTTGTGTTTACAAGCAAGGCTGAGGTGACTCAGAAATTGGAGGAGAAAAGAAAAAAAAGTAAAGGGCAGAAATGACATCAGGATTCAACCTCAAACTGTGGGCAAAAGACATGGTTCCCACCAGGAACAGAATTCTTTACATTTACTATATAAAATTCACTGAAATCAAAACATGGACAGTACAATACGTGTGTTATGTAAGTAGATCAAGTATTTATCTACTTAAATATGTGTTTTTTCCCCTGGCATAGTATGGCTAATCCTACTGCTTTAACTATTTCTGCCGCCTGGACGTGAAGCTCACGTCCAGGCGGCTGCTCTGCTGCGTTGCGGCGCTTCGGCGCGCTCCCACCGCAATCACACCCCCGTGCCCCCGTGGTGTCCCCCAGTAGCCCTGGGATCAGTGAACGGGAACATGGTTCCCGATCACCGATCCGTGTCCCCCGCAGAAAAACCGAAGCGCTCTTACAAGAGGCTTCAGTTTTTCTGCCCGGAAAAATTTCCGCATCCCCCTTGTACTTCTGCTTAGCGAGAAGCACAAGGAGGGGAAAAAAATTTAAGGTGGCCATCTTGTGGCCAAATAGTAAAACTACATCTACATATTTTTTACATTACAATTTACACATATAATAACATTAAAAATTAACTGTTTATTTCCCACACCAAAATATTACCCAAATAAAGTTTATAATGGAAAAAAAAATTACAATAAAAAAAAAAGACATAAATAGTTACTTAAGGGTCTGAACTTTTTAAATATGCATTTGAAGGGAGTATACTACAAACATTTTTTAAATTATAAGCTTGTAAATAGTGATGGACGTAAAATGGAAAAAATGCACCTTTATTTCCAAATAAAATATTGCGCTGGGGAAGCTGTGGTTGGAGAAGTGCAGCAGAACTGCACAGAAGAGGATTAGTAGCATGCTGGAGGTCCTGTACTCTGGGCTCCGGAGGAGAACGCCTTCCCAGCGCCCGCTGCCACCCAGACCAGAGGAGCATCCAGCGGGGGTATAAGCGCCACACACAGCGCTGTGGAGGAGGCAGTCTGCAGGTAGGAGCACAGTCCATGTCCTACCGTTTTGAAGTGCCCTGCGCTATAATTTCCCCCCTGCACTTAAATAGAGGCCGTGCGCCAGAATGTTGCAATTCAAAACAGTAAATTATGTTTACAGTGCTTTTCAATGGTGCATCAGAAAGTTTGCGTTGCTGTGTGCGCCATTTTTTCCTGCTCCGAATGCAGGGGGCCCAGAGTTACAAGTGGGGCCCCAACTAATAGTGTACTCCCTCTGATAAATGAGTCCATCCTTCAGATCAGATGTTTTTGTGGCTACACATGTTATGGGTGTGAAAACCATAATGGCCTCACTTGTTTTATGTCCCCTGGCTGTGGGGGTCACAAGGGGTTGGCAAATGAAATGGTATAAACATTGAGCTCCCATCAAAACTTTGCTGGGGTTCCACATGATCTATAGTTAGTTATGCACCTGATTGAGGCCATTGAGCATTGATGCTTGCTGTGATATGCCTCTTTTGTGTTTTTATATAGACCGAGAAAGATACAGACAGGCAGACAGACAGGCAGACAGGCAGGCAGGCAGACAGACAGACAACAGACAGACAGACAGACAGACAGACAGACAGACAGACAGACAGACAGACAGACAGATAGATAGATAGATAGATAGATAAGATAGATAGATTAGATTATTTAGGAAAAATATGAAAGAGCTAAGTCAGTATAAAGAGGTTTGCAGCAAGCAGTCTTACATTTCCTGGACGTATGTTAGTCACAAATCGCCTTTCTGTATGTGTTACCTCTGTTTCCTGTTACATTCTGTCACTATTTTTCCCCACACTGTCACCAACAATTCAGAACAAACTGAAGGGATGCTGTTACTGCCTGCCAGTCAGTTTCTTAACAGTGTTTCCACTGCTCTTTTTAGCCATCATTTGATAAATAGGGATGATGATGACAACTGGGAGCACTGTGATAACATTTGGTAAGTAATGATTCATTTATTTGTTAAATTAGTTTTTATGTTCTGATTTATCCACAATAGAGAAGATGAGTGATACAGCATTTCTTTACACCATCAGAAATGACATCTATGTAGCTTTGTAGATCCAGCAGCTACATGTCCCATTGCTGCACCTACATGATTGCATGAAGTACACAAATGTCCATGGGCTTGATTCACAAAGCGGTGCTAACAGTTAACACGCTGGTGAAAAGCCCTTTATCACGCCTAAGTTTAGGTGTGATAAGTTTAACTATAGCACCAACTGGGTTAGCACCGCAGTGCACAGCTGATCAAAAGTTTTGCGCTAGCAAAGTCTGGTGCACGTCGCATAGAGTTTAATGGCGCTGCTTTCTGTGCGGGACTTTGCTAGCGCAAAACTTTTGATCAGCTGTGCTCTGCGGTGCTAACCCAGTTGGTGCTTAAACTTATCACGCCTAAACTTATCATGCCTAAACTTATCACGCCTAAACTGGCTTTTCACCAGCATGGTGCAATGGTTATCACGCCTAAAGTCTCTAACTGGGTTAGCACCGCTTTGTGAATCAAAGCAGTGCAAACTGTTAGCACGCTGGTGAAAAGCCCCTTATCATGCCTAAACTCAGTTTAGGCATGATAAGTTTAGGCATGATAAGTTTAGGCATGATAAGTTTAGGCGTGATAAGTTTGGGCATGATAAGTTTAGGCATGATTGAACTATAGCACCAACTGGGTTAGCACCGCAGTGCACAGCTGATCAAAAGTTTTGCGCTAGCAAAGTCTGGTGCGTGAAACGTCGCATAGAGTTTAATGACGCTGCTTTGCGCGCGAGACTTTGCGATCTAAACTTATCTAAACTTATCACACCTAAACTTATCACGCCTAAACTTATTATCATGCCTAAACTATTATCATGCCTAAACTGATTTTAGGCATGATAAGGGGCTTTTCACCAGCATGGTGCAATGTATATCACGCCTAAAGTCTCTAACTGGGTTAGCACCGCTTTGTGAATCGAGCCCGATATGTTCTCATCCTATAAATTACAGTGAAAGCAGCCGGAAAGGGAAGAGATACAGGGCCATATGCAATTCCCTTTTTCACCTGAGTTTTCTCCCAGGTGATATTTTCACAACTTGTAAATAAAATTCCTTTAAAGCACCAACAAGCAAACAAATACTCAAAATGATTTTTATAGTACCTACTATAACTATCTACTATTTCACCTACTTTTTGGTACTTTTTCCATTGCAAAGTGGTAAAAAGTTATTTTAAATAGGGGTTGAAAAATTATGTCCTAGGAGAAGCAAGAAGTTTTAAATCAGGATGATACCATTTATTGGCTAACTAAAAATGAATAAAAATAAGTGAGCTTTCGGCCTTGCAGCCTTCGTCTGGCTTAAATCCTGTTAGTTTGCAGGCTGGTGGTACAGACACCTTATATACATGCAACATCAAAAGGGAAAACAGATATTTTTTTCAAGCATAAATACATGTCATTGAGATGCCTTAATTCACACCGACCATTCACACAGACATGGGGTTAGAGTTTATTAGCTAACATAAGGATCCTTGTTTACGCCATGCCCACAGACCTGGGATTAGGATTGACCCAGAGGTATCGTTCATTCGTAAAATGAACATCACCCTGCCGACAAAAAATATGTGGGACCTGCAGACACATTTACTCCACTGACAGGGTAACGATACCAGGTTCACAACAGGAGTACAGAGTACAAGGTACATTTTCCTGTGGTTCCACCAATCTAGTATATCTGATCATGTGTGCTAAATGCCCCAATGTTCTGTACGTGGGAGAATCTGGACAAACTCTGTGCAAACGTATGAATGGACACAGGCGCACTATTAATGATACCAAATCTGGACTCCCAGTTGCTACACACTTTCGATCCAACGGACACAGCATGGATGATCTTTGTGTCACTGCCCTGAAGTGTGGCTTCAAACAAAACGTCAAATGATCGATTAATAGCAGAAACAAAATTTATAAATTGGTTCAAAGCTGTGCAGAACGGTTTGAATAAGGACAACAACTTCTTATATTGGTATGAGACTGATGATATTTAAACTTTCTCAGCCATTCTAGCTGAACTTGTGAACTAAGAATTTACGATACCTCTGGGTCAATCCTAATCCCAGGTCTGTGGGCATGGCGCAAACAAGGATCCTTATCTTAGCTAATAACCTCTAACCCCATGTCTGTGTGAATGGTCTGTGTGAATTAAGGCATCTCAATGACATGTATTTATGCTTGAAAAAAATATCTGTTTTCCCTTTTGATTTTGCATGTATATAAGCTGTTTGTACCACCAGCCTGCAAACTAACAGGATTTAAGCCAGACGAAGGCTGCAAGGCCGAAAGCTCGCTTATTTTTATTCATTTTTAGTTAGCCAATAAATGGTATCATCCTGATTTAAAACTTTTTGCTTTTACAGATGGCTAACACGGTACAATACCCTACTGCTAGTCCTAGGAGACAACTCAGGTGAAAAAATGAATTGCATATGGGCCACCGGCCCTTACTCAATTCACTTGTTCTCCTAAAGGTGGCCATATATCAATCGATCGACAGATCTCTCTCTGATCAAATCTGATTGGAGAGAGATCTGTTGGCTGCCATGAACCGCAGGCTGATTCCTGTTCGATTTTAGCATGAAATCTTTTGGGAATTGGACTAGTGATGCCGCCTCATCGCATCGCTGTACCCTGGCCGTGTCTCCCAAATGTAGATGTACCCCCGGTGCTCGTGCATTACGCTGGCAATCATGTGGAGCGTTACTCGTGAGTGCGGAGAAAGCAGTGGAGACCGGAAAAGTGAAGTATTAATGCACAGGCACCGGGGGGGGGGGGGGGGGGGGCACATCTACATTTGGAGGGTTGTAGCCAGGGATTTCCCTCACATTCGCAATTATTGCACGCAGCTACCGCCATGTACCCAATTGAGCATGCCAGTTCAAGATTTCCCGGCATGTCCGATCAATACATGCAACCAATTTTGGCCTGAAATTGGTCATATTGTTGATTGGGCATGCTTTTGGTGACACTGATTTTCATCAGATTCATCATAATAATAATTATTCGATTGATTGATGGCTGAAATCGACCAGTGTATGGGCCCCTTTAGATTACAATGGACATCTGGCTAAGGCAGGGATTAGACTGTGAGCTCATCTGAGACACAATTAGTGACAAGTCTTTATACTCTGAAGTGCTGCAGAGGATGTCGGCGCTATATAAATACATAATAGCTTTTTTTTCCTGAGTTCTCTCCTAGGTGATATTTTCACACCTTATCAATAAAATGCTTTTTAAGCCACCGGCAAAAAAAGAAAATACTCAGAATAATTTCCACAGTACTTAAAAGTAGTTATTTTAAACAGAATATAAAAAAGTATCTTCTATGAAAAACTTAGGAAAAAAATTTGATTGAATAAGGGTTCTGATGCTCTAAGTTCTTCTTAAGGTGGCCACTAATGATCCAATCTTTTTCATTCAATCTTACCATTTCTATGTAATATAAGGGACAGCCTATAGTATTCATTCAATATATTCACTCAGTCTACTCTTCTACTACATAGATTTGGTAAGATTGGATGAAACAGATTGGTTCATTAGTGGCCACCCTTAAGGGGCCCATACACCTAACGATTTTCCCGCACACCGCTGACAGAACGAGCGATTTTCGTCCGAAATTGTTCGTTCCAGTCGATCCGTCCGTGCGGAAGATTTTTCTCGATCGCTGGCGGGTCGGTAGTGCGTCGATAGCGGCGTTCGAATGCCCGACGACCGACGCAATACAGCGGGTATACATTACCTGTTCCGGCCGGCGCGAGTCCCGCTGTCTTCTATCCGCGCTGGGTTCTGAACCGGCTGCAGCTACACAGAACTTCCTGTCCCGGCAGGAAGTTTAAACAGTAGAGCGCCCTCTGGACAGGAAGTTCAGTAGCTGCAGGAACGGTCTGGAGCCCGGAGCAGAGAAGAAGACAGCGGGGACTCGCGCCGGCCGGAACAGGTAATGTATGCAGGGGGGTGGCAGCAGCGGCAGCTCCACAGATTGTGATCGGTTTCAGGCTGATTCGATTGTTTGCAGTAAAGGTGGCCATACGATCCCTCTTTGATCAGATTCGATCAGAGAGGGATCTATCTGTTGGTCGAATCTGATGGCAAATCGGCCAGTGTATGGCCACCTTTAGGAGTTACATAGTATTATATTTTCCATCCTTATCCATAAAATAACTTTTCAGCACATTTCAAGCTAAACAAGCATTTACAATACATTGTTGCTGATTAGATTATATTTGAAATGACTTTTACACAATATTTTTAGTATTTTTTGCTTGCTGGGTGCTAAAAAAGTGCAGTATAGAAATAGTGAAAAACAGATAAGGAGAAAAACTCATTAGAAAATGTAAGTACATCAGGGCCCTTGTTACTCGATTTTATATAGTAGTTAATAGAGCTCACACCAGAGCCGGATTAAGGCTAAATGGGGCCCTAAGCAAAGTAACTGATTTGGGCCCCCCCCATCATGTCGTAATAGAATCAGAAGATGCAGCTGCACAGCAACATGCCGCACACACCGGGGCAGCCGAGCTACTGGTTGCTATGGGCAACAGCCCCCTTTCCTCTGTGGGTGCACAATGCAGGGAATAGCAGCGGCAAAATGCAGAGTGAGAGATGAATGGCTGGGACATTTGCACTCAGGGGCTGGGGCACCCCTGTGAAGAGGGCGCCAGATATCACAGCAGCAGCACTTTCCCCCTGCATCTCCAGCCTGGCAATAGCAGAAAGCTCTGGACACCGCCAAACCGGAAGCCTTTCCCCAGACAGAATTACATAACCACCCCCACCACCGAACAACCGATTTCCTCCCAAACTAGACAGCCACCATGCAGCCTCCATCCCAGTGAATACGATAGTCCAGCAGAGAAGGCAGCCGCAGCGGGGGAGAATGACAGCACCAGATGACTCCCATTCACCTATTGCGATCCAAGCAATATAGGTCCCGTCATCCGGAGCCCATCTGTCTCCTCTAGAGTGCTGCCGCTCTGTTACTACTACTATTACTACTTCCTACTTCCTGTCTGATCTGAGAATCAGGAAGTTCAGTGCGAGCGGCTGCACTGTAGAAGAGACAGATGGGTTTCAGTTGACGGGATCTCTATCGCTTGGATCATCGATAGGTGAGTGAGCGTTTGCCATATGCTGCTATCATTCTTGCTGCAGCTGTGGTTCTCTGTGGGAAGGGAGGGAGGAGTGGGCAGCGGCAGAGCGCATAGTAGCAGGATGAGAGCCTGGCTCTGAACACAATCAGCAGCGCACAGCATAATTTGACAAGACAAGACAAATAACATTTATATCGCTCTTTTCTCCTGGCGGACTCAAAGCGCCAGAGCTGCAGCCACTAGGATGCGCCCTATAGGCAGTAGCAGTGTTAGAGAGACTTGCCTAAGGTCTCCTACTGAATAGGTGCTGGCTTACTGAACAGGCAGAGCAGAGATTCGAACCCTGGTCTCCTGTGTCAGAGGCAGAGCCCTTAAAGGGAAGGTCCAAGCAAAATAAAAAAATGAGTTTCACTTATCTGGGGCTTCTACCAGCCCCATGCAGCCATCCTGTGCTCTCGTAGTCACTCACTGCTGCTCCAGTCCCCCACTGGCAGCTTGCCGACCTCGGAGGTCGGGGGCCGCATTGCGTACATTTTTACGCATTCCCGCTAGTGCAGGAACATTAACACATACATTTTTACGCGTTACTGGTTCAATGCGTAAAAATTTACGCATTGAACCAGTAACGCGTAAAAATGTATGTGTTAATGTTCCTGCACCAGCGGGAATGCGTAAAAATGTACGCAATTTCGGCCCCCGACCTCCGAGGTCGGCAAGCTGCCAGCGGGGGACTAGAGCAGCAGTGAGTGACTGCGAGGGCACAGGATGGCTGCATGGGGCTGGTAGAAGCCTCAGATAAGTGAAACTCATTTTTTTATTTTGCTTGGACCTTCCCTTTAAAGGGACTCCAAGCAGTGCCTGTGGGTATGCCTTTAAGCATACCCACAACTAATTAATTACATCCTCACACCTACCAGCATGATGTTTGTAATTATATCCCCCTGGGCTCCTTATATTTCATTGCATTGTGCTGAATCGAGCTGCCGACTTTGGAGAAAAGTCGTCCTGTGTAATACAATGTAACTATGGAAAGATGCATATCATTGTGAAGCTCTCATCTCTTCTTGATAGATAAACTGCCACCCTACGCCTTTTAGTTTTCGCTATTTTCGCAATCGAAATTGCAGTGGCCGCGATTTCGATCGCTAAGATAGCGAAAACTAAAAGGCATAGGGTAACGGTTTAGATGTCATTGGAAAGAGGAGAAAGAGAGCTTTAAAATGATATGGATCTTTCCATAGTTACTGCACTGCTCAGAGTCCCTTTAACCATTATACCATCCAGCCAACGCTGACAGGATGGAGAGGGCTGGTTTATGTGCTTATGGGGCCCCTTTGACTCTGAATGGGGCCCCAAGCGACTGCTTTTGTTGCCTGGTCGGTAATCCGGCCCTGCCTCACACCAACTATATCTGGATGACTCAAGTTTGCCCAAAAATGTAAATTTGTAGAGGAGAGGTCCTTTTTAATATTTTTTTTTTAACTACTGTATATCATAACAACCAGAGCAGTGCTTTTTAGTGCTGCTAGATTTGGGCGCAGCCGGCGCCTCCATAGACTATAATAGGAATCACTCCTATTGCAGCGCTCAGTGAGTAACGTCGGCGCCGTCAGAAGATGGAGCCGAGGTTGCTTAAAAACACAATAATTCAGCCTCCAGCAATCGCTGGAAGCCGAATTATTTCATTCCCCCACTATCCATGGCGGCCTGGAGGGGGAATAGTAATTAAAACGGCCCGGACTTGTGCAGAAGCAGGATCAGCCATATACCGCTGCTGTATCCTGCGCCCAAGTCTACTGGCGCCGATTTCAAATGTACTCCATAACAACATGTTTTATAGCAACAGTTTCTTTAAAGGTACGGTAAGCTGTAAACAACTCAGGGGGAAAGGTGTACTTTCCTCAGGAGGGGAATTATTTAGATCCTAATGAGGCTTCCCCCATCCTCGTCACCCTCTGGGATCCACCGTTGTCAGCCCCTGAAAAATCAGCTGGCAAGCTTGTCGGCTGTGGCGCAGGCGCAGTGGCGGCTGAAATATTTACCTTCCACACTCCTGTGCAGGCTTTTCCGATGGACCCCAGAGGAAATACCCGAGCCCAATCGGGTCCGGTCTACTGCGCAGGCAACTCGTAGTAGATAAGCCTATGTATCCCTCACCACAGCTCCTCTCCAAGCCGGTCTCCCGGGGTCTCCTCCATTGCAGCCACCGACCTGGCTGCCTGGCACATGCACAGAAGTACTGTGCCTGTGCAGAGCACTCCCAGCTGCGGGAGTGCGACAGTGAGTGGCGCGGCTGTGCACTCGCACATGCACAGTGGCCGGGTGCAACAGAGGGGACCCAGGAACACTGGCTTGGAACGGAACTACAGAAAGGGGCACAAACAGCCAGGGGCTGGAGGAAGCCCCAGGTACGTAAATCTGTTTGTTTTTTTTTCATCTCTTAAATGTATCCTTTAAGTATTAGTTTGATTATTATACAAATTTATCTGATCTTATTTAGGGATGCTCATTCGGATTCAAATTCCGATCAGAGATTGCATTTCCGCATCAGAATGCGGAAATCGGTTATACAAGTGCGGTAGGCGGATTTCCACAGATTTCTGCCAGAAATCGAGGAAATTTCCGCCGACTTTAACATCAATTTTCTCAAAAACTATAAGGTCTTTTTGAAAACTTTTTGTTGCATCTTGTTTGACAAGATTCAGTTTAATAAACCCTGAAATGTTGGTGTTTATAGGACTTACGGGGGCTTTGCTATTAACCACTAAAATCGGAGGATTTTTACTGTAATGTAAAATGCAGAAAATCTGCATCTGCAGTATTTTCTGCATTTTACATTACAGTAAAAATCCGCCGACTTTAGCGGTTAATAGCAAAGCCCCCGTAAGTCCTGGAAACACCAACATTTCAGGTTTTATTAAACAGAATCTTGTGCACAAGATGCAAAAAAAGTTTTCAAAAAGACCTTATAGTTTTTGAGACAATCGATGTTAAAGTCGGGGGAAATTTCCACGATTTCCGGCGGAAATTCCGCATCGGAATGCGGAAATTGGTAGCGGAATCGGTAATTGGCAATGGCGGAACGCGGTTTACAGCGGAATCGGAAATTGGCATTTCCGACCATCCCTATTCTTATTCAGTTATAGTATCTATACAATATGCAAATTTCTATGTATGCACCACTGAAATTGTAGCAAGAAAGACTTTTTGTAGCTGCAGCTCATTCTCAGTATTTTCGGACCTTCTTTCTAATACCTGTCATCTCATTCCAGGGCTTTTCTTCTTCATATCATATTCATTGGAAGAAGGTAAAACATCATCATGGCACTTTTTTTATTTAGTCAGTAAATGTTTCCTTAAATTGAAATTTCGGTCACTGAAAAAGGACAGTACAGTTTGGTTTGTAATTGATCTGTAATATCACACTGTTGGCAAAGCAGCTGGGGAAGGAAGTTCTCAGAGAAAGCAGATTGATCCAGCATAGGGGGACTGTCTACTCACACTCAGTTAAAGTGTACCAGAGATGATGAATACTTACTGTTTTATACATACATGGGGCTTCCTCCAGCCCCATGCACACGGATCGCTCCCACAACGCCGTCCTCCGCTGCCTGCAGCTCCGGTATCGGGTCCTGTTACTTCGGCCAGTCTGGGCAAGTAAAGTGCGCTCTCTACGTAACTCTCCAGCGGCTGCTGGAGAGATACTTAGAGAGTGCACTTCTTCTTGTGCAGACTTGCTCTGACTAGCCAAAGTAATGGGACCCAGCACAGGAGTTGCAGGCAGTGGAGGACGGCAGCGTGGAAGCGATCCGTGCGCATGGTGCTGGAGGAAGCCCCAGGTATGTATAAAACTGTAAGTATTCGTCATCTCTGGTACACTTTAAGGCAGGGGTCCTCAAACTTTTTCGGTCAAGGGCCGGATCAACATACTTCAGACTGCTGGGGGGCCAGAACATACATAAAATTATGTTGAAAAACATTAATATGAATCTAGGAATTGATTCCCCCCAAACATGCCCGGAGGAGAGCTCCCAGCAGCAGACATTCAGTCATACTGCGCCCAAAGTACATCTTTGTGCACCAGACAGTGAAGCATACCCAGGTGACAACCTGCCATCTAGTTGGACAGCAGTGTCACCTGATGCAGAATTGGATTGGAAGCCAACAAATTACTTCCTACAGTATGTGGATAGGTGGTGCCAGCACTGCTATTCTATATGCGGGCCACTGATATTTAAAGGTGCAGTGGACAGCATCTATAAGTTATACATTTTGTGTTTGGGGGCCAGTGAAAAAGCCTCGGTGGCCGCATTCGGCCCGCGGGCCTTAGTTTGAGGACCACTGCTTTAAAGCGGAATATAACCCTGCATTTCAACTTTGCTCTAAAACATTATTTACAGCATATTATATGCAACCAGCATTTTTTTTTTTACTAGACCAGCATTGGAAGGGTTAAACAAAGAGGTTTAAAGTTCCGTGGAGAGATATGCAGAAGTTCAGATTGTTACATTCTATTTAGTTAAATGTATCTATTGAGAAATGTTACACACTCTTTGGCTGTCTTCCAGCTCCTTCTCAGTCAGAGAGAGCGAGTCACATTCAACACTTAGATACATTTATGTAAACAAAATGTATCTATGTCAGCTTCGGATGCGTCTGCAGAAATCTCCAGGAATTTTAAAGGGAAGGTTCAGGGAGGGTGGGTAAAAAATCAAAATCAATTTCCACTTACCTGGGGCTTCCTCCAGCCCGTGGCAGGCAGGAGGTGCCCTCGCCGCCGCTCCGCAGGCTCCCGGTGGTCTCCGGTGGCGCGCCCGACCTGGCTAGGCCGGCTGCCAGGTCGGGCTCTTCTGCGCTCCAAGGCCCGGAACTTCTGCGTCCCACGCCGGCGCGCTGACGTCATCGGACGTCCTCCGGGCTCTACTGCGCAGGCGCAGAACTACTGCGCAGGCGCAGAACTACTGCGCCTGCGCAGTAGAGCCCGGAGGACGTCCGATGCAGTCAGCGCGCCGGCGTGGGACGCAGAAGTTCCGGGCCTTGGAGCGCAGAAGAGCCCGACCTGGCAGCCGGCCTGGCGCGCCACCGGAGGCCACCGGGAGCCTGCAGAGCGGCGGCGAGGGCACCTCCTGCCTGCCACGGGCTGGAGGAAGCCCCAGGTAAGTGGAAATTGATTTTGATTTTTTACCCACCCTCCCTGAACCTTCCCTTTAACCATCTTAGCGGTATGGACGAGCTCAGCTCGTCCATCACCGCCGATGGCTGCCGCTCAGGCCCTGCTGGGCCGATTTTGTTCAAATAAAGAGCAGCACACGCAGCCGGCACTTTGCCAGCCGCGTGTGCTGCCCGATCGCCGCCGCTCTGCGGCGATTCGCCGCGAGCAGCGGCGAAAGAGGGTCCCCCCAGCCGCCTGAGCCCAGCGTAGCCGGAACAAAAAGTTCCGGCCAGCGCTAAGGGCTGGATCGGAGGCGGCTGACGTCAGGACGTCGGCTGACGTCCATGACGTCACTCCGCTCGTCGCTATGGCGACGATCTAAGCAAAACAAGGAAGGCCGCTCATTGCGGCCTTCCTTGTTTATTCTGGGCGCCGGAGGCGATCGGAAGAACGCCTCCGGAGCGCCCTCTAGTGGGCTTTCATGCAGCCAACTTTCAGTTGGCTGCATGAAATAGTTTTTTTTTAATTTAAAAAAAACCCTCCCGCAGCCGCCCTGGCGATCTTAATAGAACGCCAGGGTGGTTAAAGCTCTGTGTAACCCTTCCAATGCTGGTCTAGTAAAAAAAAATGCTGGTTGCATATAATATATTGTAAATAATGTTTTAGAGCAAAGTTGAAATGCAGGGTTATATTCCGCTTTAAGGCCACACACTCTGCAATAAAATGATCAGATTTTACAGCAATTACCTGAGGCTTCCTCCAGCCCCCCCTAGGCCGCAAAGTTCCCTGGCGTCCTCCTGGCTCCTCTCCCGGTTCTGCCTGAAGTCGTCAGGGCTGCTTCCCGCGTTCCTTAATTGGTGACATCACTCCGGCCGACTATGAGTCAACATGTTGGCCGGCGTGAGAGTCCTGCGCATGCGCGGTTCTCTAATATTGAGCCACATATGCGCAGAACTCCCACGCTGGCCAGTGTTATGATGCGTAATCGGCCGGAGTGATGTCACAAATTGAGGAAGCGGGAGGCAGCCCTGACGACTTCAGGCAGAAGTCGTCCCATAACGGCACCGCCAGCTGGGACCGCGAGAGGAGCCAGGAGGATGCCGGGGGACTTTGCGGCCTACGTTGGGCTGGAGGAAGCCCCAGGTAAGTCACTATTTCATTTTTAGTGAGTGCTCATGGTCCAGGCCCGAATTTACATCACAGGAGCCTTTAGGCACAGATGTCCTGACACCCTAGACTTCACCCTCCATGAACCTACAAACCCTCACCGAACTGAACTACAAGTGTGCTGGCTGGCCCAGTTGTCACTTCTCCCTTACTTCCTTTGCCCATCATAGGTAGCTACAGTTGCCCCTTAGTATTAGGTAGCTAGATGTACCCTCAGTATTAAGTAGTTAGTGGTGCCCCCGATTGAAGTGAGATCTTGTCAGTGGAATGCCAAGAGGTGGGTGAGAACCCTATCATTACGCTCTGTTTGGGACTCTGCATAGGGAAGAAGGGAGCGAGGTACTAGGGGAGGGGAGTGAGCCACCTTTCCCTCATCAGGCGCCTGCAGGCACATGCCTACAGTGCCTTATGGTAAATCCAGCCCTGTCAGCATCCCTTAAAAAGTTAGGCACCAGACAAGCAGTTTTCAGCAGGTAGAGAGTATGGGTGCTTACACACACCCAATTTTAATTGGCTAATCACTGACCAATTTAATCAGCTCCATGTTCTATGAGGGCCATACATTTCGATACCTTGGGAGAGCCATCATGTATAATTTTATGCAACTGAATCAATTACAGGAGCCAGGGGGTGAAGATCAATACACCCTATGTTTAAAACAAATTACCGCCTCTGTCTCATTATGCATATAAACATACTACTTTAATGATGCCTTAGCAGGGTATAAAAAACTGCATTCAAAAACCGCTCACAGGATCAAGCACTTTGTAATATATGGGTCAGTGGCTCAACAGTTATTGTGCATGACTGTCGCCCAGCAACTGCCTATGCTAACGGCTCCCACCACTGTGACACTGGTATCCACCACCACATACACCCCACTCGTGCCATGCAACTGTTCCTCTCTAACTGTCGGGCATTACGTTAATGATTAAGCTGCGCAGCATATAATTGTAATGTTAGATAACAATATATCATTTTAAACAATTAAAATAATCTGCTGTCCATTAGATACTTGCGGTAAGATGTATATACAACTCTTTCCTCTGGTCTATAGGATTCATCAATTCACTGTGCAGCATCCTGGTCAGGAGAGTGAGAGAGTTATTGAAGTAGGGATCGCTCAATGGCATGACACTTCTCCATCTCATCAGCTCCCATGCTGTGTTAGCATGCCTGAGCCTTCTGAGTGGTAGCTACATATACAGAGCCTTGATCCGCTGTAGGCATTCCCATTTATGCATGGCAGAGGGGAGGAGAAGTTAATACAGCGTGCTTGACCAAGAGGATACATCCACCAATGTTTCGCCCCGCCTAGGGGCTTTCTCAACGCCAATCATCCCCTTGAGAAAGCCCCTAGGCGGGACGCAGACTGGAGGAAGTTACGGGACCCGGTACAGAAGTTGGGGGAAGACTGAGGACGGCGGCGTGGGAGCGATCCATGTGCATGGGGCTGCAGGAAGCCCCAGATATGTATAAAATGTTTACTTTATTCCAGCTCTGGTACACTTTAAGGGTATCATTCATTTTATACATGCCATTTTAATCATGTTATTATTTGAAAGAGTCTGTTACAACAGAACTCCAAAGCCAAGTCTCATTTTTGTTTAGTGTGGTCTAAAAAGTCAGGGTGTGAAATATTTTGGACACTTTCAAGTTATTTTAGAGACAATTATGGGTTCTTTTGTGTTTGTTCAAATTTTTCACATCTGTTTGAAACAATTCGCAATTTAAGTGGACCTTAACTTTGAAACTACACTCAGCTTTGAAAAAAAGATGACTGAGAGGTACCTGACTAACATGCATGTCAGAGGACAATACAAGAGCTTGGCAAATTAACATATTATTATACCTAGGCTTGTGTAAATGACTAGAGGATGTGATCTGGGAACTGGAGTTCTTTACAGTAAGACTGGTTAAAATCTGGAATATCTTCCAAAGAAAGTAGTTATGGAAAATTCTATATCTGCATTTAAAAGAGGCTTTGTTGCTTTCCTTGAATTGAAGGCTATCCATTGCTATAATTACTAGGTAATTCCCAGCAGAGTTGATACAGGGATTTTATCTGACTGCTACCTGGAATTTGGAAGGAAATTTTCCCTTTCTAGAGCAAGTGAAAAAACCTTATGATTTAACAGTGGCATATCTAGGGAATTTGACAACCGGTGCTGATTATTTACAGACAACAACCAAATTTTTTTGATGGGAGGGTTGACGGGTTGGGGCGCCGAGCGTTTCGCTACAAATTTTGGGGGAAAAGGAGTCATCAGGATGTGGACGGAGCCAACTAGACATTAGACTATGACTATGGTACAATTAGATTGTGAGCTCCTGTGAGGACAGTCAAAAAAGGAGGATATACAAAAGAGGGTGATGCATAGGAGGAGGGGGGGGGGGGGAATAAAGAGGTAGAGGCACAAGACAGAAAGCCTGGTGTGAAAGGAGAAATGGCAGGAAGGCCTCTCACCCGGACTGCAGACATCACTAATGCTGTTTGTCAGGGACATGCTGTTAAAAGAAGCCATTAAAATCTGAAAAAAGGAAAGGGCCATGGAGGTGGACAACATGGGGAGCTGGGAAAAGAGATAAGATTACCTGCAATAAAGCTAATCTAAATCACCTGCAGCTTGCTTCTCTGCTCACTACAGAAGTCAACTGTCAGCACCTGTATCATTGGCTTCTGCAACAGCAGACTGCCCTGCATTATTGATTCATTACTCTGATCAGGATAAATAATCAATAGTCTAGGGCAGGGGTCCCCAACCACCGGGCCGCGACCCACTGCCGGTCCGTTGGCAGTCTCCTACCGGGCCGCGGCGTGTCTGGCCTCTCGCCCCTCCCCCCGCGGCCACCGCTCCTGTTACCTATTACGGCCGCTTCCTTCCTTATAGTCCCATAAGGTAACAGGCGCGTGGCCGTTTGGGGAGAGGGGCACTACCAACACACCCACCCATACTAGGGCGCTACACTGGGCACTCACTTAGCTATACTGGGGCGCCATACTGGGGAACTATACTAGCCATACTGGGGCGCTATACTGGGGCAAAATACTAGCTATACTGGGGCACTATACTGGCTGCACTGGGCACTATACTAGCTATACTGGGGCACTATACTGGCTGTACTGGGCACTGTACTAGCTATACTGGGGCACTATACTGGCTGTACTGGGCACTGTACTAGCTATACTGGGGCACTATACTGGCTGTACTGGGCACTATACTAGCTATACGGGGGCACTGTACTAGCTATACTGGGGCACTATACTGGCTGTACTGGGCACTATACTGGCTGTACTGGGCACTATACTGGCTGTACTGGGGCACTATACTGGGCACCATACTCGCTGTACTGGGCACTATACTAGCTATACTGGGGCACTATACTGGCTGTACTGGGCACTATACTAGCTATACTGGGGCACCATACTGGCTGTACTGGGCACTATACTAACTATACTGGGCACTATACTAGCTATACTGGGGCACTATACTAGCTATACTGGGGCACTATACTGGCTACACGGGGCACTATACTGGCTATACTGGAGCACTATACTGGCTATACTGGGGCACTATACTAGCTATACTGGGGCACTATACTGGCTACACGGGGCACTATACTGGCTATACTGGGGCACTATACTGGCTATACTGGGGCACTATACTGGCTATACTGGGGCAACTATACTAGCCATACTGGGGCAACTAAACTCCCTATCTCCCTATATGGGGGAAAAAAAACCCCGCCCCCAACCCACTGCATATGACACTGTCCACTAGGTCGCGCATCGCCGACAACTTTCCTGAATGTTGCCCAAACTGTGAAAAATGGTCCCAGGTGTAAGAACACAGTGACTGTGCACCACAGCATCACCTGTTGCCATGGCTACACCCAGTGCCGTGAGCACCTGCAGCCTTATGGTAGGTACACCACTGTGATATAATGAATTCTATGTGTAGTACAGATAAGAAATTGAACACTAGTAGCAAAGAATTTTTTTTTTATATATAACATTGCATCGTACTTTGACAGTTGCATATTTAACATCACACGCTGTCTTTTAAGCTATAAAACAAAGCAGAAATAATGACCCTTTGAACTTTCCTTCCTTAAAACCTTATCTCAAGCTGTCTCTTACTGTTTCTTGGCTGTTTAAGTGCTTCAGAAAACAGGACTGTATTAAACCCAGTGGGTCGAATAGCTGAGAAAAGCTCTTTTGCATAGATAACAACTAAAGTTTTTTTTTTAACTCTTCCTGTACTGGAACACTATGAGACTCTTTTCTTTGCAACAAATGTTCTATTGATTAGCTGTACTACACATACAATCCATTATATCATATGTTTATTTTTGGTTCAGGTTTGCTGTAAGGCTAGTTGGCCCAAACCTTCTCCTTTGCCTTTATGTAATAATCCTAGGTTCTCATCATGTGCTATGCATACCCCAGGGGTTACTTCTGATGGGTGCAGGGGTTACTTGGGCTTGCTATATTTCATTAAGTTTCTTTACCATACCAAAGGGTACTTGGCCAGCACAGGCTTTTAAAAGAGGTTCATACCAATGAAATGCTGAGAAACACTGCTCTAGATCCAAGGAATATGTGCGGGTTCAGGACTGTTTTTTCTCTGCTTGAACTTGATGAACAGATGTCTTTTTTCAACCAAATTATGTAGCATGGTACCCCTTGAGAGGGTTTTTACTTCCTGCAGACTTCCCATAAACCTCTATTTCATAAAATGTTGAGGATTGTTTTACGTTTTCATAAAAACAGGACTGTGAAAAGATACTGAGTCAATCCACCATTATGTAATGTAATCCAAATAAAGTATGTGGCTGAAGGCAGTACAGTTCTCTTTAGCACTAAAGGGAGTTTGAAGTTTAATTTAAAAACAAAAAACAAAATCATACTTAACTAAGGAGAGGGAAGGCTTCTGGGTCCTATAGAGCCTTCCTGTTCTCCTCCCGGTCCCAGCGTTCCACCCCAGGCTTCCCCGTTAGCAGTCTCTGACCGATTGGCCCCACACAGGCCTCAAGAGGAGTCTAATTTATATTGTGGCTCCCTTCATTCTCTATTTTATTCTTTTTCTCTTGGCAGATATTGCTCTATTAACATTATTGCCACATCACGCAATTTATGTACCAGGAGACGATATAACATTGGTTTGCTGCGATACTGATCCCGCCGTGACTAACAAGGTGTTTGAGTTCTACAAAGAAGGATTAAAAGTGCACTCCGCAGCACAGAGCACAAGCTGCAGTGTCTTTGTGTACAGAATCCAGACAACGGAGGATGCCGGCCCATACCACTGCCTACACAAGACACTGGAAAACGGAAGCTTCGCGCTGTCCAATAAGAGCATGCCTATCACTATCCACATTGCCGGTAAAAAAACACTAAAATGTATTATGACTATGGGTACTATTTTAGCAACATTTCTGAGTGCAGGAAAATAGGATTCACATTTTTAAGCTAGAAAGGTGAACATTTTTGGTTGTTTTCCTAGTTTACACCATGGTTTGTATGGTAATTACAGCAGATCTACAGTATAGGTCGTGTAGGGAGAAACCAGGATGCTCTTCACTACTGTTACCAAGGTGAGTGGCAGAGATTGCTGTGCTTGGAAAAATGCAGCAAAGGTCAGAAACACTTCCTATATCTAAATATTGCTGTATATTGGTATGTAACCTCACCCTCCCAGTGATGTTTAGCATAGACTGTTTAGTTATATAAAATCTCCCTCCTTCTTACTCCCAGAAGCAGATATTATATCTACTGGCTTTAAAAGAGGGAGTAAACAAACATTCTGCAGAGATCACCTGCCAACAGTAAAGATACATTTCAGAATGTATGCCAGGGCGAGAAAAGATTTTACAATGTGCTACTGACTAAATAATTTATAAATTCATATTAAAAGCACTATTATTCATTACATTATTTTCAGCACAGTTTCTCTTTAAGGTGGCCATACATTATTGTTTTTTTTTTAGTAGATTAGACACGAGATTCAATATAAACATCAAATCCAATGAAAATCTGTTGAAACAATGTTGCTTTTTATCAATATGTTGATATCAAGCAAATATAGATAGATCATTGTGCACAGGACATGCCTTTGTGTCCTATTAGGATTTACAGTAATAAATCCGCCTCGGGTTCTCTTTAAGGTTACCTATGAATCAAATCCTGAGTGGATTTGGAAATACAGCATAAACATGTTTGTTGTTGTTTTCAATGCGTTTTGCATTACAGTGATATGACACTTAAGGTGCCCATACACTCGTCAGATTGGCAGCAGATAGATAAGAAATGCATCTGATGATCTATCTGATGCGTTTTTAGAACATTTTTTACCAGGATAGAATTCCAATAGATTTCAGTTTGAAATCTATTGAAATTCGATCTGATGGCATTTTTTTTGCCATCAGATTTCCATTAAGGCCAATGCAAACTGATAAGCAATCTCATCAGATCGACCTAAATTTTCCACCCTGCCAGTTCGATGGAAATCCATCGAAATCGATCGAAATCGGCCATCGATCGGTCGATTGGCCAACCGATTTGCGAACGATCGGGATCGATCAGTCGGCCAGAAAATCGGCTGAGTGTATGGGCCCCTTAAGTATTTCCTCTTTGCTCTAAAAAATTATTTACAGCATAAAATCTAGTACCACAAAAAAAATTATAGCAGAGAAACATTCAGTAAGGGTCGGTCCACACTTGTCAGGTTGCAGATCGGAATGCATTTTAAATGGATCAGTTTTTCTACAAACGGATCCATTTTTCAAAATCTTGTGCTTTTGTAGCATGCGTTTCTAGTCCATTTAAACATGTCAAAAATGTGTCCTTCCTTCCTGTGTGTTTCTATTGGATAAACAGGTCCGCAAAGATGACGCTGAGGGATGGAGGAGGCAGTAGGCAATCTAATTTGGCATTCGTTTTATGTGCAAATTTCTCTGTGTAGAGGGAGATTCATTTTTGTGTTGCCTTTCATTGCCTCTATGGGTATCCAGGCTCTGTGAAAATCTGCACAATCCAGACTCTTCGTTCAATTCCCTAAAACGGAGCCAACGGATCCTTTTTTTGAAGTGTATGAAGACGGACGATATTTTTAACATTGGTATCCGTGGCTCCATTTTTGTCCACGGCAAAAAAAACTGAGCCACAGATACGGTTTTGAAACAAGTGTGAACCGACCTTTAAACACAGCACTTTGTTCTTCAATTGAAAGGTCCTTGCTTCACCCCATCAGATGAGGTGATAACATTATCTTTTGTTTACATTTCTTTGTCAGGTACATTTGGTAAACATTAACAAACTGCAGAAACTGAGCTTTCTCTGCTTCTAGTATGTGTGTAACTGAGAAGTGATCACGAGATATATTTTAATATATAAATACAGTAGCTATGTAATAAAATGCAGTGGGAGCTTTCTGAGCAGATAAATTGTACTTTAGGAATTTGTAATTTGTAGACAGACAATATTACTTGTGCACAAAAGCAAATATGATGCTTACCTGCATGTGTAATAAGTAGGTAAACACATTTTTATTGAATGTCATGTCAGAGCTTTATCCCACTTTAAACTACAGTAAAATCCCTTTATAGTAAACTCATCTGTCAGAGGAGACCACACTCTCATCCCTACCATAGCCATAGTCCAATGTATCTATCACAGTCTAAGGCCAGTTTTGGGGGCAGCAGATTAACTAACCATTAGGTTTTTGGGCTATGGGAGAAACAAGAGTACCTGGAGGAAGCCCTTGCAACTGCAGGTAGAACATTTAAACCCCATGCAGCAATCCTGACCCTGATTTTACCCAACCAGGGACCGCAGAGCAGCAAAGTGAGAGTGCTATTTATTATGCCACTGTGCCATACTTTTTTGTACTGTGCTGTAACATTTTACTTCAGTCTATGATGCGTAATTATTGTGACTACAATATCTTGAAGTACCCCTGAACTGAGGATGCTACTAATAGTATCTGTAGCTATTGCTGTAAAATTCCTTACAGCACCCACCTTAAGCCCACCTCCATCCCTGCAATTTTGCTCCTAATTATTCTACGGGACACCCGTAGAATATGGAGAAGGTGGAAGGGGAAGTCCTCGTCTGTCTGTGCCCAGTCCATCCTCAGGGAGCTGAGACGCATTCAGTGCATGTGAAGGTGCTGACCTAAAAGCACTTCCTGGGTTGGCGCCATTTTTAAACCAGAGGAGTCTGGTTCCTTAGATGGATTAAGGGTGAAAGTGACTAGGAACAGTCAAGAGAGGGAGGCGAGCTCAATCTGCAGGAGGTAAGTATTTGAAATATATATATTTACTTCCTATGGTTTTATTATTCAATTTCAAGGTGCTTTAAGTCTTAAAAATGAACAAATGCAAAAAATTTAAACCTACACCAAATATGTTATGCATTCCACCTTCTTGTTACAGAGATCCCACTGCGTCCTTCCATTACCCTGATCCCCTCATACCCTGTCTACACTAAAGGAGAATCTGTGACAGTGACCTGCTCACCCCCAACTGATGTGTCTGCCAAAATCATCCAGATTTACCAAGAGGAGAAGAAAATTTATAAGAAGGAATCCATGCAAAGTATTGTTTACCCAATCTCCACCTCCACCAATCAGGCTTCAGGGAAATATTCCTGCAAATACTGGGTGGAAATAGATGGAAGAAAGATCAGCTCATCACAGAGTACCTATGTAACAGTCAGCATAACAGGTAGGAAACAATAAGCAGCTTTATCTAAATAGTCTTTGTGCTCAAATTCTTACAAATGTATCAAAATGTGGGCACAATGGCAAACTATTACTATGATATATGTTACACCATTATTATATAACTGCAGGTAGTCCCCTCCATACAAACATGTTTCATTCCATGAAGTTTGTGAGTCTGTAAGTCGAGTCATGTGTTATACAAAGTGAAATGTGGATAAATGATTTACTTTCAGACAATCTAGATTTGGACATAAAGCATAACGTTTTTTGGGTTTTCTTTGTTATTGTTTTCAATGTGCTTTAACCACTTAGGTAATTTGAGACAGATTATCTACATCCTGCAGGACTTCAGTTCCTGCCCAGGGATGTAAATAATCGTCTATTGAAATGAACGGCCGCTGCACGCCCCTACACTCGCACCTGCGCACGTTCTCACCCCCTGTGTTAGAGAGGAGATCATTTAACAGCTGTTCCCATTCATTGATTTAAGTCCTCGTGTCAATGATTACCGGCGTCACTGAGTCATTGCAGCCTGCAGTCACTGTAACTAAGGAAGTAACACATCCACACATTACTTCCACTACTAATAGTACGCTAACAGGAAATAATGCACAAGGACATCTTGTGGCCAAATAGTAAAATTACACCTACGTTCATTTACCGGTATTTTAACCATTTCTGCCGCCCGGACGTGAGGCTCACGTCCGGGCGGCTGCTCTGCTGCGGTGCCTCGCTTCAGCAATCGCGGGCGCCCCCCCCCCCCCCCCCCGTGCTGCCCCCCGGTAGCCCTGGGATCAGTGAACGGAACATGGTTCCCGATCAACGATCCGTGTCTCCAGCAGAAAAACCGAACCACTTACAAGAGGCTTCAGTCTTTCTGCACGTAAAATTTTCCACGGCCCCTTGTGCTTCCGGTTAGCGAGAAGCACAAGGAAAAAAACTGAAGGTGGCCACCTTGTGGCCAAATAGTAAAACTACATGTACATATGTTTTACATTACAATTTACAAATATAATATCATTAAAAATGAACTGTTTATTCTCCACACCAAAATATTACCCAAATAAAATTAATGGGAAAAAAAATTACAATTAAAAAAAAAAAAAGACATAAATAGTTACCTAAGGGTCTGAACTTTTTAAATATGCATTTGAAAGGGGTATACTATGAACATTTTTTAAATTATAAGCTTGTAAATAGTGATGGACGCAAAACGGAAAAAATGCACCTTTATTTCCAAATAAAATATTGGCGCCATACATTGTCATAGGGACAAAATTTAAATGGTGTCATAACCGGGACAAATGGGCAAATAAAATACATAGGTTTTAATTATGGTAGCGTGGATTATTTTAAAGCTATAATGGATGAAAATTGAGAAATAATGAATTTTTCCATTTTTTTCTTATTAATCCTGTTAAAATGCATTTATAAAAAAAATAATTCTTAGCAAAATGTACCGCCCAAAAAAAAGCGGTGGCGGAAAAGAACAAGATATAGATCAATAAATTGTGATAAGTAGTGATAAAGTTATTAGTGAATGAATGGGAGTTGAAAATTGCTCTGATGCATAAGGTAGAAATTCCCCGCGGGCTGAAATGGTTAATATAAAGACCCACGCATACATTTAAAATGAACCCCTTACCTCCCACACTCTCCCATAATTACCCAAATAAAACTTTTGCATGAAAAAAGACAATAAAAAAATACATAAATAGTTACCTTAGGGACTTAAAGAAAACCTGTAACAAAAAAAACTCCCCTGAGGGGTACTCACCTCCGGCGGGGGAAGCCTCCGGATCCTATTGAGGCTTCCCCCATCCTTCTTGGTCCCACGGCGGCAGGGATAACGCTCCCCGAACAGTGGGGATGTAAATATTTACCTTCCCGGCTCCAGCGCAGCCGCAGAATCGGCTTTCTGCTCGGAGAAGGGCGGAAATAACCGATCACTGTCGGCCCGCTCTACTGCGCCGGCGCAAGTCCCCTGTGCCTGCGCAGTAGAGCGGACCCAACAGAGATCGGCTATTTTCGCCTATCTCCGTGCCGAGAGCCGCAAAAGTGCCCCCGCTGGAGCCAGGAAAGGTAAATAAATCAGCGCTTATCAGTGCTAGTCAGGCTTGTCAAGGGAGGATTGCCGGACACTTCAGGGGAGCCAGCGCTGGATTGTCTGCAGCTACAGGGGAGGGGGAAGCCTCAATGGGACCCTGAGGCTTCCCCCTCCCGAGGTGAGTACACCACCCAAGGGAACTTTTTTTTTGTTACAGGTTCTCTTTAACTTTATTAATATGTATGTCAAGAGGGTATATTACTGTTAATTTTGATAATATGGGCTTGTAATTAGTGATGGATGCAAAACTGAAAAAAATGCACCTTTATTTCCAAGTAAAATATTGGCGCCATACATTGTACTTGGGAAATATTTTAAACGTTGCAATACCCCGGACAAATGGGCAAATAAAATGTGTGGGTTTAAATTACGGTAGTATGCATTATTTTAAAACTAGAATGTCCAAAAACTGAGAACTAATTATTTTTTCAATTCTTTTCTTATTTTTCCCATTAAAATGCATTTAGAGCAAAATAATTCTTAGCAAAATGTACCACCCAAAAAAAGCCTAATTGGTGTCAAAAATTAAGTCTATAGATCGTTTTGTTGTTATAAGTAGTGACAATGTTATTGGTGAATGAATGGAAGGAGCACTGAAAGGTGAAAATTGGTCTGGTACAGAAGGGGAAAAAGTAGTGAAGTGGTTAACCTCCTTGCCGTTCTAAAAAATCCGGCAAGGAGGCAGCGCTGCACTTTTTAAAAAAAAATTTTTTAAATCATGTAGCGAGCCCAGGGCTCGCTACATGATAGCCGCTGAGCGGCGGCATCCCCCCACCCACTACGATCGCCTTCGGCGATCAGAGTATGCAGGGAATCCCGTTGAGAACGGGATTTCCTGCAGGGCTTCCCCGGCGGCGAAGTGCTAGCTGCGTGTAGGAAAAAAAAATTATGCAAATCGGCCCAGCGGGGCCTGAGAAATCCTCCTGCGCAGGTTACCCCGAACTGTGTTCGGGATAACCGGCAAGGAGGTTAATGTGCTTAAACTACTTACAATGAAACCCTATACAAATAAATTAAAGGCAACCTGAGGTGAGTGTGATATGGAGGCTGTTATAATTATTTCCTTGTAAACAATGCCCGTTGCCTGTCAGTACTGTTGATCTTCCTGCATATGTGGTGTCTGAGTTAAAACCCTGTAAGAAGCATGTGTCTAGTCCAGTAAAACCTGAGTCAGCTGAGTCAGAGTACCTGATCTGAATATGCTTGTTCCGGGTCTACGTCTAAAAGTATTAGAGACACAGTCAGGATCAGCAGGGCTGACAGGCAACTAATATTGTTTAAAAGGAAATAAATATGGCAGTCTCCATATCACACTCACCCAGACCCAGATTTACATCACAGGCATTCAAAATCGTTTGATGTCCCTATCACAGTCTACAGCCAGTTTTGGGGTGCAGCAGATTAATGTACCATTAGATTTTTGGGATGTGGGAGGAAACAAGAGTAACTGGAGGAAGTCCTTACAAGCGTAGGGAGAATATGCAAATCTCATACATTAATTCTGGCTCAGATTTCAATGGGGAAGAACAAAGGAGAGCTATCTATAATGTCAATTTGCCATGCATTTTATACCTGTCTGTAACATCTTACTTCAGTCTACATTGCATAATTACTGTGACTAGTATGTCAGTCTTTAAAAATGAGCATATGCAAACAACTGAAACACCAAATATGTTATGTATGTTCTTGTTACAGAGGTCCCACCAGCCCCCTCCATTATCCTGACCCCGTCATACCCTGTCTACACTAAAGGGGAATCAGTGACTTTGACCTGCTCACCCCCAACTGATGCCACAACAAAAATTATCCAGATTTACCAGGAAGAGAAGAAAATTCATGAGAAGAAATCGATGCAAAGTGTTGTTTACCCAATCTCCACCTCCACCAATCAGGCTTCAGGGAAATATTACTGCAAATACTGGGTGGAAATACATGGAAGGGAGATCAGCTCATCGCGGAGTGCCGATGTAACCGTCAGCATTACAGGTAGGAATCTGCAGCTTTATCAATATAGTCTCTTCACTCCAACCTTTTTACCTTTAGGGACTAGATCTTGCAGTCATGCTGTACCTAGGCCAGGACAGCTCCATCTCTGGAGGTTTTTTTTGTCTAGATTGAGAAACAACCTGTTTTGTCTGGAATTTTCAGATGTGGCATTTTCCTCTATGGCAAAATCCACCTTGGCACCGATTACTAAATTATGGCAAGCTATAGGCTTTGACTCCTTTGGGGAAAACACTTTACAAATGTTTTTGTTGTTGTTTTGTTGTGATTTGCATCTTGAATGAGATTGAAAATCATTTCTAACACTCATTACGCCATCTTACTTTAGTTTAGTGTATAAGGTTATTATGTAACTACTTTGTGTTCTCTTCTCCTCAGCAGGCTATTTGCAGTGTGGTGAGACTAGAGCGGGCATTGGCAAACTTGGCCCTCCAGCTGTTATGGAACTACAAGTCCCACAATGCATTTGCCTTTATGAGTCATGACTGTGGCTGTCAGACTCCTGCAATGCTTTGTGGGACTTGTAGTTCCTTAACAACTGGAGGGCCAAGTTTGCACATGCCTGGACTAGAGCATGGTAGAAGTTCTACATACTTGTTATCACCATCTCTGCCATCTTACTTCAGTTGATATCTTTGTGTAATTACTGTGTCTAATGTATCTTAAATCTTTAATAGTGAAGACAAAATATATGAGGTCACCTTTCTGTTACAGAGATCCCACCGGCTCCATCCATTACCCTGACCCCCTCATACCCTGTCTACACCAAAGGGGAATCTGTGACTGTGACCTGCTTACCCCCAACTGAAATCTCTGCAAGTATCCAGATTTATCAGGAAGAGAAGAAAATTCATGAGAAGGAATCCATGCAAAGTATTGTTTACCCAATCTCCACCTCCACCAATCAGGCTTCAGGAAAATATTCCTGCAAATACTGGGTGGAAATGTATGGAAGGAAGATCAGCTCATCGCAGAGTGCCGATGTAACAGTCAGCATAACAGGTAGGAAACATTATGTAGCTTATCTAAATAGACTCTGTGCGCAAATTCTTCCTAACAGATGTGGTAAAATGCGAGCACAATGGCAAACTATAACTATAACATTTTACACCATTATTATACAACTGCAGGTAGTCCCCTACTTACAAAAAACATGTTTCATTCCATGAGGTCGATGAGGCTGCCCCCTTGTTCAATGTTTGTAAAAGACCCCCCCCCCCCCCCCCCGTTTTATGTTTGTACATCTTTGGTATTATGTTATCAGCTGACCTCTCTGAAAGGATAATATAGTACCACTTAAAGAGAAACAGCGACCAAGAATTGATCTTCATCCCAATCAGTAGCTGATACCCCCTTTTACATGAGAAATGTGTTCCTTTTCACAAACAGATCATCAGGGGGCTCTGTATGGCTTATATTGTGGTGAAACCCCTTCCACAAGAAACTCTGAGGACGATGGTACTCCTGGCAGTTTCCTGTCTGTGAACCTTGTTGCATTGTGGGAAATAGCTGTTTACAGCTGTTTCCAACTGTAAAAAAAAAAGCAAGTAGCAGCTACATCACTTGCCAGCAGTAAAAATGTCACCATGTGATAAATTTCAGAATGTAAATCAGTGATTTCAAAGATTTTACAATGGGCAAACACTGACTTAATCATTTATACAAATTATTGTAAAAATGAAGCACTTTTTTATTACATTATTTTCACTGGAGTTCCTCTTGCAATTTTTTTGATAAAAAAATTGATTAACAATAAATCGATTTTTTGGACATACACTAGGGTTTATTTTTGTTCCATTATTCATAGACCAATTCTGTTGTACAGAACACCTAAATTGCTGAGAGTGCATGCAATTTTTTTATACATTTTTTTTTTTTTGATAAAACCGAAGTTCTTCTCATCCGACATTAATTTCTGGCAGCAAAACAGCGGCGCTCCCAAATGTCACCAATCTCTTCCTATTTTCGATTATTAAACTCCCATCCTTCTAGAAGATCTTCCATGCCTAGTTCCCACTGATAATATCATGGCTGGACTATTGCAGTGCCATTTGCGCTGACCTTCCAAATAAGGACCTGCATTGCCTGCAGTAAGTAGTGAATGCTGTAGCTAAGCTGTTTGCAAACCAACCTCACCAATGCCGCATAACACCAGTTCTTCAAACGCCCTGCCAGTTACCATAAATACGAGAATACTCTTATAGACTGGCCTACTGATAATCAAATCCTTCCAAAATTAAAGCCATGGCTATCTGGAAGATTTGTTTTATCTGGACCATTATTTCTACAACACCAGATGAACAGGAGCTAATAATCTGGTTATCCCCAAAGTCCAACTCAAAGCCTTTGGAACCAGAGTCTTCTGTCATGCTTCTCCTCCACTGTGGAACTCTATACTAAACTCAGGACAGTACAGTTCCTGAAGATGCTGAAATCCAAATTGAAAACCCATCTACAGTATTTAGTCTGGCATTTACCTATATGCAGTGGTGGAGTTAAGGAGCTCTGGATCCCAGTGCAAGTTTTACTTTGCACCCCCCCCCTTCCCATAGCACTTTATACATGATAATTGATATGGCACACCAAAACCTGCCAAGGACAACAACAGTGTGAGAGGTGCAAGAAGTGGATGTTAATGATTATTACTATTCAAAGCATCTATAGAAGTGATTATTACAAGCACAAGACTGATAAAGAGCTAATACTGCGGTTGAGTGAGGGCCCCTCAGCCCAAGGGCCCTGGTGCGATCACAACCTTTGCACCCCCTATTTCCATGCCACTTTCTCTATGGAATAAGACACCCTAATGACTGAACTGAAATATGCTAAGCCCTGAGTTCATCTGGAAAAGTGCTTTACAAATTTTTTTATTGTTGCTGTTTGTTGTATTTTGCATCTGTGAAGAAGTAAGGTATTATCCTATTTCATTTCTATAGCGCTAACATCTTCCGCATTGCTGCACACATCATGGAAAACTAAAGTGGGGAACACAGATCCATGAGTAGTTCAACACATTAAACAATCAGGACAACCAGCAACACAAGTACAGATAAACTTGACACTTGATGTGTCGTTTGAGACATTACCAATATAGGTACAACAGAAACAGGAAACACTAGTGGGAGGTCCCTGCCCTGTGAGCTTACAATCTAGATGGACTAATTTTATGTTTTCTTATTCCTCTAAGTGCTATTTACAGTGACATGAGCAAGGAAGGATTATATACTACTATTCTATTATGGACTTTTCATCCTGTACAGACTGGGCCCGGATTTGTACTTTTTACCGCCCTAAGCCAACTATCCCCAGCCGCCCCATGACCAACAGCAATTCCCCTCCACCCCCCCCCCCACCCACCCCCAACACTGCCAATCTCTGCCCTTTGAAGTGAAGTAGTGAACCAGAACTCATTTTTTAAAACTTGTGTACCCATTATCAGGTTCAAGAGTAGTTGTTTTACATAGATCCCATAACTATCTGACTGATTCCTCAGTGTGATTACAGAAGAGCGCTCCTTCTCCTCCTACCTAGTTTTTCTAGTGATGCATCAGCCACATACATGGATCTGGTCTCTGAAGTTTTCCATTTGCCTGAAGACTGTCTGTGACGAGTCACTGTGACAAGAGAATGTTCAGGCCAATGGAAAGCTGCACAGATCACGTCCATTTATATGTGATGAGTCAGCCATGTCACTTGAAGGAGGCTATAGACATCTCACTTTAAATGTTGCCCTTTGCTGCAGCCAAACACCTCCCTACACACACAGAGCGTCATTGGGCCCTAGTGCAGTACCACTGCATGGCCTATTTCCACCACAGCCCTACTTATAAAGGAATACCTGGGGAGGGGGAAGTGCCCTGGGAAGATCAGATCCAGCTCCCAGCAGTCTATCAGATCCCTTGCTTTACTTCTGATTCTCTCCATGGTGCCGCTTTCACATCCAAAAGATCCAGCTACTGCAGGCGCGGTTTGCAAATGCTCCTGTCTATGGGGGCGTGGTTGAGAAGGCACCCAGATGGGCCCACGCATGTGCTGTGCAGTAGCATTCAACACTGGGTGACTATCAGATGTTTTGGAGGGGCCAGTGGTACTCTGGAGGAGGTCAGAATTACAGTAAGTTAGGGACCTAATAGACTGGGGGCCTGAAAGAAGCCCCAGGGAAGAAAATCTGAACCAGCCCAAATCTGTGTTCATTTAAAGTGAGCCTTTCGCTGCAGCCTAACCCTTCTTCCCCACAGACCCCCCTTCAGCCAGAACCCCCCCTCCCCCCTCCATTAAACATGCCTGAAAGGAAACCTCAACTGAAAGTAGTTTAGAATCTCTCATATTCATTACTTTTAAAAAAGATCAGTTGTTTCTAGTGCAATGTTTTAGCCTGGGTATATAGTCACACAACTGCAGCAAGCATGCAGCCAGTGAAAGCAGATGGGAGTAAGAAAACCTGGTCTGCATGCTTGTTATACCTGAACATCATATCTGAGGAACAGATAAAACAACACAACAGCCAGGAACATGTTAAAATCAGACAGACCTCTGCCCCGAGTCCCTGGCAATTCCCTCACATCCCCCACACCATTCCAGCACAGGCAGACTGCTAATACCATACACTCACCTACATGCACACAGTTAGTTCCATTTGCAGAGCGTCCCTCTCAGCAGATGTGGAGAAGATAAGCCTGACGCTCCGGTCTCCTCCACGTGAAGCTTCAGGGGGCGGGGAGGTGAAGCCAACAAATCACCAGCCAAAACACCAGCCAGTCTGGATCGAAACTGGAGATAGCAGCAGCAAGCATGGATGCTGCCCTGCACGTCTGTGTGCACTATCCTTGCTGACTGCGTGCGTTCTTGAAGTAATCCCGAAGAGGGAGGCCCCGCTCTGTGTGTGCCTTTGTGCATTTGGACTGGTCCATGGGCTTCCGATGCACCTCTGCATCCTAACGCTGTCTGTTAGCAGCTTCCCTGCCTCGCCACCGCGGAGTTCCTTCTTCCCCCTGCCGCTGCCTACCACGTGTGCTTTCATCCCCATTAGCTTGTTAGTCACACATGCCTGTCTCACTTCCTGCAGCCGCCGCTGCTATTTGTAAACTTATGCAGGACGGCTCTGGAAGGACCAGGTCTGACTGCCTCTTGCTGGCTGCTGCTTCCATCTGCAGTGTGGAGGAGTCAGGACTGAATCGGCATAACATTTAGCGTGGTCTGTGATCTTGTTTGCTGTATACAAATGCCTCCTGCCCATCAGCCGCCCTACACAAAGTTGATTTTTCTGGCACCCTAGGCCATGGCCTAGGTGGCCTAGCCAGAAATCCGGCCCTGTGTACAGTATGTTTAGGTTTTTAAATAAAAAGCAATAATAAATAAGCAATATATTTAGAATGCAGTGCTGCACCCTTACTGGTAGATTTCAAACAGCTGCCAAAAGTAGCAGTTAAAAAGGGACTCCGAGCAGTGCGCAAACTATGGTAAGATGCATATCATTTTAAAGCTCTCTTTCTCCTCTTTCCAATGATATATAAACCGCCACCCTACTCCTTTTAGTTTTCACAAGTTTCGCGATCGAAATTGCCGCGGCCGCGATTTCAATCGCGAAAATAGAGAAAACTAAAAGGCGTAGGGCGGCGATTTATGTGTCGCTGAATGGAGCTGCTGACTTTGAGAAAAAATCGCCCTGTGTAATACAATGTAACTATGGAAAGATGGATATCATTTTAAAGCTCTCTTTCTCCTCTTTCTGACGACACATAAAACACGGCCATACACCTTTTAGTTTTCTCTATTTTTGCGATCGAAATCGCGGCTGCTGCAATTTTGATCGCGAAAATCATGAAAATCATGAAAACTAAAAGGCGTAGGGCGGTGGTTTATATATCATTGGAAAGAGGAGAAAGAGCGCTTTAAAATGATATGCATCTTACCATAGTTTCCGCACTGCTCGGAGTCCCTTTAGTGAAAAGGGAAAATCAATAAATCAATAAATTGCAAAGTGAGACGTTAAGAAATAGAAGAGATCAAGAAATGATTGTTAGCCAATAGCCACCTAATAAATTGTTCATGTTGTTTGATAAACAATGAGCCTGCACAATATATTTACTACTGACAGACAAGAAAAAAAACTAGACAGCACCAACTGCCATAATCTATAACCACACTCACTAACATTGTGATAGGCTAAAAGTTTTTTTTAATAAATATGCATATGCACAGAGGGAGATACTGGTTGCTTGGCAGTTGGAAAAACTGTTATTTCCCACAATGCAACACAGCTTACAGACAGGAAACTGTCATACTGTGGGAGGGGTTTGACCATAATATTAGCCATACAGACCCCCTGATGATCTATTCAAGAAAGGGTAAAGATCTCTAATGGGAAAGGGGGTATCAGCTACTGATTGGGCTGAGCTTCGATCCTTAATTACTGTTCCTCTTTAAACCCCTGACTGTACTCATATAAAAATCAAATAAGTAAATATTGGCATGCGCTAAAGTAAAAGTTCTTTTAATGAGGCAATAAAAAAGAACAATAGTATATATTAATATGTTTACAGTGTTAGTATCCAATGCAATTAGACTGGTGGTATGTGTGCGGAATGAAAACCGCTTTGAAACCATACATTAATTTTATCCTCTATTGGCTGCAGTGACGTTGTCTTTCCCTACCAGAACTTTGTGATCCCAATCAGCTTATTGTGCAGTGGTATCAGCACCTCATAGCGGTCCTCAATCCGCACATGTACCAACAGTGGCATTGCTCTTTTACTGCTACCTTACGTACGTTTGCCGCCGGAGAGATACGTAGAGAGCGCACCTCCTCTTGCACAGACTGGCCGCGACTTGAAGTTACGGGACCTAGTACCAGAGGCTGCAGGTAGCGGAGGACAGCAGCATGGGAGCAATCCGTGCGCATGGGGCTGGAGGAAGCCCCATGTATGTATAAAACTTTGTATTTTTT
>NC_090646.1:477653940-477727657 GCF_040937935.1 Hyperolius riggenbachi | reverse complement strand
TTTGTCTCTGGTACACTTTAAGACCTTTAAGTGCACACCAATTAATTTAGTAGTATGTTTTTGTGATGGGATAAGGACTACAGAGATTGTCCAGAGGAAACCCACATAAACACGGGTAGAAACATACTGCAGCTTCCATACAGATAGTGTCCTGGCCCATGGACACTACCAGGTACTTTAGGTCCAGCTCTCTTTTACTCTGTGCTATCTACTGTTGTCTGTACCATCTTACTACAGTCCTAAACTGTTTAATTATTGTGTCTAATACTGTATATCTTAAGTCTTTAAAAAAATTAATGTATGTAAAAAGTTAATTCACAAAATACTGTATAGGATGTACTTCACCTTGTTACAGAGATCCCACCTGCTCCCTATATTATCCTGACCCCTCCATACCCTGTCTACACTAAAGAGGAATCTGTGACTTTGACCTGCTCACCCCCAACTGAAGTCTCTGCAAAAGTCATCCAGATTTACCAAGAAGGGAAGAAAATTCATGAGGAGAAATCGATGCAAAGTGTTGTTTACCCAATCTCCACCTCCACCAATCAGGCTTCAGGGAAATATTCCTGCAAATACTGGGTGGAAATATCTAGAAGGGAGATCAGCTCATCACAGAGTGCCGATGTAACAGTCAGCATTACAGGTAGGAATCTGCAGATTTATCTATATAGTCTCTGCACTCCAAACTTTTCTACCTTTAGGGACAATATCTTGCAGTCATGCTATACCTGGACAGGACAGCTTCAACTCTGGAGGGGTTTTATTCTAGACTGAGAAATCAACTGTTTGTCTCGCATTTTTCAGATGTAGCATTTTCCTCTGTGACAAAGTCAGCCTTGGCACCAAACACTAAACTACGGGAAAACTATAGGCTTTGACTCCTATGGGGAAAACACTTTACAAATGTTTTTATTGTTGTGATTTGCATCTAGAATGAGGTTGTAAATCAATTCTAACACTCATTACGCCATCTTACGTTAGTGTATATGGTTATTGTGTAACTACTTTGTTTGTATTCTCTTCTCCTCAGCAGTCTATTTTACAGTGAGGGGAGACTAGAGCAGGGTTGGACTGGGACACTAAGCCCCCCCCCCCCCCCCCCCCATTTTGAGCTCACATACGCATGTAGAAATTTCGATATATATATATATATATATATATATATATATATATATATATAGCAGGACATTAGATTATGGTAGGGAATATATTGTGAGCACTTCTGAGGACAGTCCCCCACCAGGAAAATGTCCACATGCGGCGCGTGCAGCAAAGATAAATGGGTGTCACCACGCCCACGCACTGGAACATGGGCGTGGTCATGATGGGTCTTGGGCAGGCTTACAAATAAACAAAAATAACGAAAAAATAATAAGTAGCTGTGTAATAAGTAGTGGTGGGTCCGACCATATACATTTTAGATATAATAATCAAGTAGTTACATGCCTTATAATAATTCATCAAGTAGTCAAATGCCGCAAAATAAAAAAACAGTAAGTAGTCCAGTGCTGTCCAACTTCTAGCAGCAGACTTCCCCACAAAATGCAATCATATTGTCAGCATATTTCCTCACAAAATGCAATCATATTGTCAGCATATTTCCCCACAAAATGCAATCAGATTGGCAGCAGATTTCTGCCACAAAATGCAATCAGATTAGCAGCAGATTTCCCCAAAAAAATACAATCAGATTGGCAGCAGATTTCCCCCACAAAATGCAATCAGATTGGCAGCCGATCTCCCCACAAAATGCAATCAGATTGGCAGTAGATTCCGCAGTTTAGGTAGGCAGGTATATAGGTGTCACCAGTATAGGTAGCCAGGTGTATAGCTGTCCCCAGTATATGTATCCAGGTCTATAGGTGTCCCCAGTTTAGGTAGGCAGGTCAATAGGTGTCCCCAGTTAGGTAGGCAGGTGTATAGGTGCCCCCAGTTTAGGTATCCAGGTCTATAGATGTCCCCAGTTTAGGTAGGCAAGTCTATAAGTGTCCCCAGTTAGGTAGGCAGGTCTATAGGTGCCCCCAGTTTAGGTAGCCAGGTGTATAGCTGTCCCCAATTTAGGTAGACAGGTATATAGTTGTCACCAGTATATGTAGCAAGGTGTATAGCTGTCCCCAGTATATGTAGCCAGGTCTATAGGCATCCCCAGTTTAGGTAGGCAGGTCTATAGGTGTCCCCAGTTAGGTAGGCAGGTCTATAGGTGTCCCCAGTTTAGTTAGGCAGGTCTATCGATGTCCCCAGTTTAGGTAGGCAGGTCTATAGATGTCCCCAGTTTAGGTAGGCAGGTCTATAGATGTCCCCATTTAGGTAGGCAGGTCTAAGTGCCCCCAGCCTAGAGGGGGGGGGGGGGTAGTGGGCACAGAGCGGCGGGGAGGGGGGGGGAAGCCTTCCCCTCCCTCACCTGGAGCCCCCCTTCCATGCTTCTCCCTCCAAAATTGCAGCCAGGAGCAGCAGCAGCAAACCGGGAATCACTTACCGAGAGAATCAGAGAGCTCTGCATGCCGCTGCTGGTCTGGTCTCCTGCACAGCACTGTCCAGCAGCACCGTATAGGAGATCGTCACCGCCGTCTGATAGGCTGAAGCCTATCAGAGGCGGTACAGGACGGATCGCCGTCCTGTACCGCTCATAGGAAGGAGGAGAGGGAGGGAAGGAGAGGGAGTGGGGAATAGCACTGCGGAGGGGGGCTTTGAGGAGCTCCCCCCGCTAGGCAGACGTGAGCAGCGGCGATCAGACCCCCCCAGCAGGACATCCCCCTACTGGGGAAAAAAAGGGGGGAGGGAAGTCTGATCTCCCTGCCTGCCTGCTGATCTGTACTGCGGGCTGAAGAGCCCATGCAGCACAGATCATAAAAAACACAGCCAGTCCTTATGTGGTTAAAACATTTGTACAGTATTTAGTTTAAATTACTGTTGCCACTTTGCGATAGATAAGTGACTTTTGGGTTGCAGTTTGGGCACTCGGCCTCCAATAGGTTTGCTACCACTGTCCTATTCTAATGTCCCACCATTGCTAAGTTCATGTAAATTTGTCTCCACCCGTGACCACACCCACATTCTGGTCCATGGCCACACCCATTTTTCACAATGTAACCCTCATATTTTTCGGCGCGCTAGTTGCAGTGTGCTGATCTCTGCTGCCTACAGTATGTATAGTATAAGCTGTTCTCTAGTGCCTGCACTTTGTGCTGATCTACCTCTAGTGTGTACAGTATAAGGTGTTACTCTGTGCCTTTACTGATTTTAAACCAGCTGTATTGTATGCTTTCTGATCCCTGCTACTTTCAGTATGTACAGTATTAGCTGTAAAGCCTGGTACACACATACAATTTTGATTAGCCAATTTTAGCTCTGTTCATCAAATGCATTGTCTGTTGGCCCACTTACTGCATGGGGGTAGTAAAATTGGTCAGTGATTGACTAATCAAAATTGTATGTGCGTATACATCTTTGATCTATGCCTATACTGATTGTAAATTATCAGGGGGCTCTATCCAATATTTTGATGGGCAGGCCCATTATCTGTAGCTTACACCACTGCTAAGTTCATGTACATTTGGCCACGCCCACTCACTGTATGGCCATGCCCATTTTTTGCTGCGGAGCGCTATGCGCGCCGCATACACCCCCCACCTTGTGACCACAGGTGCCCCCAATCTCCAAGGACCCTAAGAACACCCCTGAACCCAGTCCCTCTTTCTTCCTCATTTGTCCCTCTTTCAGGACACCTATGCAGATCTGTGTAAATATATGTATGCTTCTACTGAAAATATGCTTAAATGACTTTAAACATTATTCTCATTCTTTGTATTAATATATATTTCTATTTTCAAATGTTAATACGAATGAATTATTGACAATGAAGAGAAAATGGAGGCACAGTTGAAAAAATAGAAATACCTCCCCTCACCCCCACTGTACCCCGCGTGTCAGCACACCGTGGATTAAAAGGTATTTCTATTTTTTCAACTGTGCCTCCATTTTCTCTTCATTGTCAATTGCTCAAGTGTATGCTCTGGAGAGCACGTTGATTATGGAGTACGCAATCCGGTGAACCCAGTGCCCACCCACCCACATCTGGTGCCAGTCTGTCTCTCCCTTATACAAGGTTAATACGAATGAAAATGAACCAGGATAGAAAGGACAAGTGCATGGGAGGACTGGCCAGGGGGGAAAGGAGGAGATTTCCCCCCAGGCTGCCTCTCATTTAATGATTTAGGGCTGATACAGTGCCTAGTGCTTTCATGTTTTTGTATAAGGCAATGTGAACCACTAGGCTGGCTGAGAGAAATAAATGCCCAATTTCAGAGCAATTAGAGGGCAGGCAAGCTGGTAAATATGCACAGCATGATGCAGAGCAGAAGCTTGCCAGCAGGGTCCATGGGAAAAAAATCTGTCTAGTCTCTCATCATTGTTAAAATGACTGCACGTGCACAGCTACATAAGGTATTGTCTAGGTTGAAAAGTTTTTGACAGTCAATAGACTCCAGAAGGGCTGCTTGTAGACAGTCCCTAGACTCCAGAAGGGCTGCTTGCAGACAATCCTTATACTCCAAAAGGGCTGCTTGCAGGTGAATTCTGATGATAAATTCTGAATGCGACGAAAACCCCAGCCGTCAAGTGTTCTTACTGTATTTCCCATGTGACTACTGGCATATAGCACGTGGGGCACGTGTGTGTTGTCATTTGGGCTTGGGCAGTGGTGAAAACGGGCCTCTAGTTTGTGTTTTCCCTCCAGGCCAAAAGGTCCCAGTCCTCCCCTGGACAAGTGTGAGTTGTATTATAAAACATATTTTTCTTATGAAATCTTTATGGTATGCATGACTGGGGGTGTGCAGGGGGCGTGATAAGGGGTGTAGCAGGGGTGTGGCTTAAGTGTCCCTCTTTCTTATCTCAGTAAGTTGGGAGGTATTTTGTTATAACCATCTCTGCCATCTTACTTCAGTTGATATATTTGTGTAATTACTGTGTCTATTATATCTTAAGTCTTTAATAGTGAAGACAAAATATATGAGGTCACCTTTCTGTTACAGAGATCCCACCGGCTCCATCCATTACCCTGACCCCCTCATACCCTGTCTACACCAAAGGGGAATCTGTGACTGTGACCTGCTCACCCCCAACTGAAATCTCTGCAAGTATCCAGATTTATCAGGAAGAGAAGAAAATTCATGAGGAGGAATCCATGCAAAGTATTGTTTACCCAATCTCCACCTCCACCAATCAGGCTTCAAGTTCAGGGAAATATTCCTGCAAATACTGGGTGGAAATAGATGGAAGGAAGATCAGCTCATCACAGAGTACCTATGTAACAGTCAGCATTACAGGTGGGAAACATTATGCAGCTTTATCTAAATAGTCTTTGTGCTCAAATTCTTCCTAGCAAATGTGGCAAAATGTGAGCACAATGGCAACTACTATAATAGTCATAAATAGTGAAGACAAAATATATGATGTCACCTTCTTGTTACAGAGATCCCACCGGCTCCCTATATTACCCTGACTCCCCCATACCCTGTCTACACTAAAGAGGAATCTGTGACTTTGACCTGCTCACCCCCAACTGAAGTCTCTGCAAAAGTCATCCAGATTTACCAAGAAGGGAAGAAAATTCATGAGGAGAAATCGATGCAAAGTGTTGTTTACCCAATCTCCACCTCCACCAATCAGGCTTCAGGGAAATATTACTGCAAATACTGGGTGGAAATATCTAGAAGGGAGATCAGCTCATCGCAGAGTGCCGATGTAACAGTCAGCATTACAGGTGGGGAACAATAAGCAGCTTTGCGTAAATACACTTTTTTTTAATTTGATTTGACTGAATGCGTGTTGCTTTGGGGTAATATGTGATCTCTCTTTTTTGAGTCCTGTGAGTTGGTGTACATTTTGTTCATCACTATAAATTTGTCATTTGTATGTTGTCTGCCAACATTGCATTATGTGCTGATATCTGAATTTTTATGTATACCAATATATGCATTGTTATATACCCATGTTTTTTTCTAACACTGTATTGAGCCACAGAAGATGATGGTATAAATCATTAATAATCGGGGGCATTGCTAGACCCAAAAATCGGTGGCACGTGCCAAGGGTCTATTCTGGGGTGCCCCGGATGTCCCCCAGGCAGAGTCAGAGTTGTGGAGCATCTATGGGGGGGTATGCTGTGTGCTGTGGTGCCTCTATGTGGACATATTGGGCGCCGTGATGCCATGCTTGGCGCTGTGAAGCCTTTATGGGGTTATGCAGGGAGTTGTGGTTATTCTATGGTGCAAGCTGGGAATTGTGGTGCCTCAATGGAAGGCCCATTCGAGCATGAGAGGTGTCCACTAGAAGGTCAGGGAATGCTATGGGGGGACAACCTGGCAGCAGGCCAGCCCACTCAGCAGAGAGCCAAACCAACCAGCACAGAAGCCAGGTAACTCTGCCTAGTTATGTTTTAGTGGAACTGCCTATTTGTGTGATATGCTGCATTTATTTATTTATTGTATTAATGGAAAGGGAGCTTCCTCCAACATTTTGCTGGGAAGGCCTACTTAGAACGCTGTTAAGTTCATGTAAATTTGACTCCACCCATGACCCCACCCACATTCTGGTGCATGGCTCCACCCATTTTGTGGGGCTGGAGTTCCCAAAAGTGCCCCAGATCTCTTAGGATCTTAGCAACGCCCCTGTTAATAATAATAATGATATTGTACTTGTATTTGGGCAACATGTTCTCGTTGGCAAGGTTAAGAGCAAGGGTTTGGCAAGGGTAAGATTAAGAGCATGTGCAGACTCAAAACATGTGAACTATGTCTGTCCAGATATGGACCTGTCAGGTCTCACTCACAGGTAATTAGCATTTTTTTTAAGGTAATAAAGATGGCAGTCACTATATCCCTCTCAATACTGCCTTGTCTAATGGCAACAGGCAAGGTTCTTTTTTTTTTCTCTCTGAACTTTTCCTCCTTTATGCCAAACAGAAGTTTGCCTTCTTAAAACATATGATGTCTCCCACAATGCATCACTGCCGAATATGCAAACTGTCCCTTTTTTGTTACTGTAAGCTAAATAGACCTCTAGAACCCCTGAAATGCAATGATGTGCCAGCTTGTTAGTTTTACAGAACCACAATAATCCACTATGCATACAGACTATTTTAGACTGGTTGGTCCGCATCAGTGCATGGAATGAATTAGTGTGGCTAAAAAGGACAAAAAAAAAGCCCCCTTGCTAAAATGCTATGCAAAACAGAAGTTTGCCTTCTCTTTAAATAGCCCTAAAATGCCCTGATGTGAAATCTCTATTCCCGGTAGTGTGACAGAAAACACAGGAGGTACTGAGTTGATGGCATCCAAGTAAATGCAGCATAAACTATTGGAACATACAAAAAGACAGAGCCCCTCCTTATCTTATTGTAGATTACATGCAATGCAAATAAATTAATTTAAAAATAATGCCATTCATATTACTATAACACACATTACTAAAGCTAGGTAAAGACGGATACAGACTTGTGTGCACCTCAAGCTTGATGAAATCAGCCGCTGCTCTTCTTATGACTCTTTTGGTTTTATATCTATATGCAATTTTATCCATGCAAACTGTATTCATTCTTACTTGTGATGTGAGTCTTCTGGTGTAGAACATAGGCAGCACTTCCAGGTTTTACAATAACTGTGTCTACCTTTCATCATTATAGAAATCCCTTCTAGCCCATCAATTTCCTTGAAGCCAAGTTTTACAGTGTATACAAGGGAAGAGACTGTCACTGTTGTTTGTAACACAGACCAACAAGGAGTGAAATTATATCAGTTTTTCAAGAACAACAACATTTCAGGAAACAAGAGTGAAAACTTACTGGTGACGTCTGGCCCAGACACTGCTGGCAGCTATTCATGTTCATACGTAACAATGCATTCTGGGAGAGAAATAGAATCAAAGAGGAGTGCACCCATCGACATAAAGGTCATTGGTAAGTGTACTTGTTTAAGGGATCTGTATTGTATTTAGCAAAGTTAAAACCCACATTTTTTTGACCCGAGTAAAGGAAGCCAAACGGGCCATGAGATAACCCCTCATGAGAACTACTAATGCCTAAACAAGCTGTTGCTTTTGTAGCTCTTCTATTGCCATATTGATTTTTTTCTGAGTTAGGAAGATTTCCCGCCTGGTGATATGATAAAGGCTTCTTGCACACTGCAAGCGATTCCGATTCAGATTCCGTTTTTTTAATCAGTTTTTACCTCCGATTCAGATTCAGATTTGCAGTGTGCAAGGAGCAAACTGCAAATCTGAATCTGAATCTGAAGTAAAAACAGATTAAAAAGCGGAATCTGAATCGGAATCGCTTGCAGTGTGCAAAAGGCCAGACACTGGTTTACTGTATGTTGCTTTTCTTTAAATACATAGCGTACTCAAGATTCATTCACTCAGCCACAGTGCTCTTAGTAGGCAGAACTTGAAGAGTTATACCTAGACAAAGTCAAAGACCATTTATTTTGCACTTTTCTCCTGGCGGACTCAAAGCGCAAGAGGTGCAGGCACTAGGAAACGCTCTATAGGCAGTAGTTAATTAGTAGTTAGGGAGTCTTGCACAAGGTCTCCTTACTGAATAGGTGCTGGCTAACTGAAAAGGAAGAGCTGAGATTTGAACCACTTTAGAACTCCAAGACTTCTTTTTTTTATTTACAAAGCTGAATCTCCATCCTGCTACATGGATTTATAATATTGTTTTGTCAGAAATCAGTAAGTTGCACTGATTTATCACAAGGAATCAACCTCATACGAGATTGTTGGCATTTAGGCATGAAAAAAAGCCTCTGCTTAAAATACATATTTGTACGTATGTGTACAAGATAAATGGTGGGGAGAGGCACACCTTTCCGTAGTATTCTGGCGCATAACCTCGGATGTCCAGCCACATCCAATAGACAGTCGCAATAGTAGAAAGGATTTTGGTTAGCACTCCAGCTTCTCAGTGAGCAAAAGATTTTATTCTCCAGTTACATGTCAACACTTAAGTTAACAATTGTTTCGGGGCCACCAAGGGTCCCCTTCTTCAGAACAGTGCAGTGTTTGCACTGTTCTGAAGAAGGGGACCCTTGGTGGCCCCGAAACAATTGTTAACTTAAGTGTTGACATGTAACTGGAGAATAAAATCTTTTGCTCACTGAGAAGCTGAAGTGCTAACCAAAATCCTTTCTACTATTGTGTACGTATGTGTACAGTGGCCCTCAACTTGCAAATGATCAGCCCGGCGGATCACTTACCTGCCCCCGCGCAACGGACAATTCTTTTGTCCTTGCCATTCCCCCGCCAGCCGCGTGATGTCTCGCGTGCGCCACTCCGTCGGCCCTCCACATAGCAACAGAAAGCTTCATCTGCTACACAGCTGACACGTGTCTGAGCAGCCGGCCCAGCAATGTCGCATACATACATCACAGGTGTGTAGGCACCTTAACCACTTTGGTACCAGCAGCCTCTGCCCCCTTAAGGTCCAGAGGCTGCTGGTACACTAAAACGCCACATCCAGACGAATCACCGCAATAATCCATCACCCCCGGCGGTCACCCCACTCTGTCCCCGCCGCAGGCTGCTCTCTATGATGGCAGAGCGATGTGCGCCAGTCAGGAGCCGCTTTCATTGGCTCCTGACCCTGTCACTCAATGAAAGCCAATTGGATTGGCTTATAATAAAGACAGGGCCAGGATCCAATGAAAACGGCTCCTGCCCGGCTCACAGTGCTCTGCCGTTATAGAGACGGCAGGGCAGCACATTGCGGCGGGTAGAAAGCGGCAAGAGCGGCGGGAACGGGTGGGGACGTGCGGTGAATGGGACGTAGAGCTTACATCCACTCAGAACTGCAGCGCCACCCGCTCGATGTAGATTTAAACTGCGTCGGTCCGCATTTGGTTATGACAATCTCAGCCTCATATATTTACTGTTGTGTTTATGATTATAGTATTTTTGTAGTGATAGAGTGGAAACCTGTCTGTGTACATGATAACAGCCCTGGGATGTTGACACTTACTGTATGTCTCTTTTAGACTGTGTACGGTTTAATTTTTTACACTGATAAACGTTTAATGAAAAACATTGCATGAAAATCTGTATAAAAAAAATACATGCAATCAGGATCTACAGGTTAATAGTTTTTTGCCTCTGTTTTACAGATATTCCTTCTGCACCATCCATAATTTCAGAGCCAGAATTTCCTGTTTACCTAAGAGGAGAGACTATCAACATGACCTGTTCTCCTCCTCGAGGACTAAAAGTGACAGAAATCCAGTATTTCAAAGATGATAGGAACATCTTCACACACGACAGCTCAGAGACAAGATATAGAATAGACAATTCTTCCCCAGAGAATGCTGGAAAATATTCATGTGGTTTCTCCATTATTAACTCTGGAAGACAAATACATTCCAAAAGGAGCTCTTATAACGTTGTTAGTGTTGTAGGTAAGCATTCTGTCAAAGCCAATATGTCCCCAAGAGCTGCAGTTCAAGAAAGCCATTTAATTGGACATCAGACAACTGGACACTAGAAAGCAATTTGAGCCAAATTGTTTTGAGTGTGTAGATTGGCAACATTTTGTGGGCCACTGTCTTTGTGCTGTTTAATGAGCATGAACCAGATATACTGGTCTAATTTGACCCTTCATGACACCTTTACCCAATCCTAATCTTCTCTAGAGAAGCCTGGACAGGACCTGTAGGATGCCTCAACAGCTATTCCCCATCAAGGACTCCCACTGGTACAGGTCAATGGATCTAAACTGTCAACAGGAGATTCAAAACTGCTGTTGCTGGGGCTTCTATTTAAATCAGACTTGCAGTAGAGCAGACAAGGACTTGGGTGTTTTTAAATCAAAATTTAAAACAAACATGACACAACTCTGCCATAATATACAGTAAAAACATGTTTTCCCACTTTTTACCCATACAGTTAGCATATTTGCTTTTGTGCATAGTAATATCATCTGTTTACAAAGTTTATCTGCTCTGAAATCTGCCATTGCATTTTATTGCATAGCTGCTATATTTATATCTTACAAATAAGGATATCAATACTTAGGAGAACTTGTGTAGAAGCATCCTTGGTGTAATGGTTCCAGGTGATGTACACCTCAAATAAACAAAAGCTTCATATAGTGTAAAAATGTTTAGTTAAACAAGCTAAAATCAGGCTTTGCACTTTCAAAGGTCATCAATAGTTTTGAACATTGAGTTTTAATGGAATTGCTGGCCCGGCTGAGCCATCCAGCCACCTGGATATGTTCCCTATGTGGTAGCAAGATGCTGCTGAGCAGTCCGTACCCCTCTGTTGCTGTAATTTGATCTTTCGCATGTGAACCTGCCCCACGTGCTTCATTATGAAATGACTCATCAGGGCGCTTATATTTAAAGAATCTTTGCATAAATTGTGGTGATAACGGTAGCAGGAATTTTGGCACCCATGACTAATGAACGATTTGGGCGCCCCAAAGGCTGTAATGCAAATGTACCGTAGTTAATACGGCACCCAAAGCAGAAATTTAAACGGCTTGATAAATATAGTTTTTGACATTAGAACATTAAAGTTTTTGAAATATGTTATCTTTTTGAAACTTGCAACGTTGTCGTTTTTGTAATATTTTGTTTGTATGTACATATTTTACGTTACTAAATATTTTATTCTTTGTATGTACAAATTTTACAAATACTGATATTTTACTATATCGGTAAATGTACTCATGTACATCTGCATACTAAGGCATCAATAGCATCAGTGTAGATAAATTTAGATGTTGTTTATATATAATGCGACATAAAAATGCTATTAAAGTGAGATGCTTCAGACTATCTATAGTGCACAAGAATAAGAAGCTAATGTTGTCTGTTCTTTGTTCAGTAATACTGTTCTCTGTCATCCAGTTTATAGTAGCCACCAAGTTCCAATTCATATGTTCTTTTTGCTAATGTATTTTTCTGTTGATATTTCAGATCCACCAGGGGCTCCAGCTCTGGAGCTGGCATTGAATCACCAGCTATATGTTGTAGGAGAGACCCTTCAAATGTCATGTGTGGCCGATTCTGTAGCATCTAAAGATATTAAAGCTTGTAATATATATAAACATGGTAAATTTCTAAGAGAATGTGATTCACGGAAGTCTCCGAATCGTCCAGTAGTATATAATGATAATGGAAATTATACTTGTTCATACTTCATCGAGGAACAGGGTCGAAAGGTGGAGTCGCTCACTAGTCTGCCTATTGCAATACATGTGATTGGTAAGTTTGTCATTCTTTATTGTGCACCGCATTGTTAGCTATTCTTTTAACCTGCACTTTAAACCTTGTATTCACAGAAGATTTTAGAAGTGGCCCATAATCAATAACGCAGATAGATTACATTGTGAGTTTTGCAGCAATAAGGAGAATTCAGGAACCAGCAGTTGCTTAGCTTGCTCCGTGCAGTTTCTCTGATCACACACTGCATTCTATTCAATTCAGGTTTCTTCTAAGTTTTCTCACAGGAGTTTTTTTTTTACACCTTATCAATAAAATCTAAGACACAGTGCTACTTGACATCTGGGAGGCAGCGTCGCTTGACATCTGGGAGGCAGCGTCGCTTGACATCTGGGAGGCAGCGTCGCTTGACATCTGGGAGGCAGCGTCGCTTGACATCTGGGAGGCAGCGTCGCTTGACATCTGGGAGGCAGCGTCGCTTGACATCTGGGAGGCAGCGTCGCTTGACATCTGGGAGGCTGTGCCGCTTGACATCTGGGAGGCTGTGCCGCAGGACATCTGGGAGGCTGTGCCACTGGACATCAGGGAGGCTGTGCCACTGGACATCAGGGAGGCTGTGCCACTTGACATCAGGGAGGCTGTGCCACTTGACATCAGGGAGGCTGTGCCACTTGACATCAGAGAGGCTGTGTCACTTGACATCTGGGAGGCTGTGCCACTTGACATCTGGGAGGCTGTGCCACTTGACATCTGGGAGGCTGTGCCACTTGACATTAGAGATGGCCCAAACGGTTTGCCGGTGAACTTTTCCCCGCGAACTTCCGGGGTTCGCGATCGCAGAGAACCGCAAACTTTTCCGGAAGTTCGGTTCGCCCCCATAGTGCATCATGAGGGTCAACTTTGACCCTCTACATCAGTCAGCAGGCACATTGTAGCCAATCAGTAGAGATGGCCCGAACCTTCGATTTTAGGTTCGCGAACCCGGTTCACGAACCTACCGCGAAAGTTCGCGAACCACAATAGACTTCAATGGAGAGGCGAACTTGGAAAATTTGTAAAAATTATGCTGGCCACAAAAGTGATGGAAAATATGTTTCAAGGGGTCTAATACCTGGAGGGAAACATGGTTGAGTAGAATAGACATCAAAAGTCCTAGGAAAAAAATCTGGATTTAACACAAAGCAGTGTTTTAAGATCAAAAATCTCATTGAATGTTCAATTGCAAGCCTACACTGCTTTACAACATCATGAAGTGTAATCCTCCCTTTCTCCCTCCTCCGGAGGAGGAGGAGGAAGAGGAGGAGGGTCTTGTCTTCCAGGGAATTGTAGGATTTCAAAAGCCAGCTTACATACATTGGCCGGGAATCGAACCCAGGTCTAGTGCTTGGTAGGCAGCTCTCCTCACCACTATACCACCATCAACACTACATGCTGAAGCCAGCCTAGCATGTACCATTATGATATATCCAAGAGAAAAATGAGCTTGCTTAGGGATTGGTAGGATGTCAAAAGCCAACTCACATACACTGGCCAGGAATCGAACCCAGGCCTACCACTTGGTAGGCTGCTATCCTAACCATTATACCACCAACACAACACACTACAATGCTACATGCTGAAGCCAGCCTAGCATGTACCATTGTGATATATCCAAGAGAAAAATGAGCTTGCTTAGGGATTTGTAGGATGTCAAAAGCCAACTCACATACACTGGCCAGGAATCGAACCCAGGCCTACCGCTTCGTAGGCTGCTATCTACAACATTATACCACCAACACTACATGCTGAAACTTCTTGGAGCAGACTTACTTCCTCCCTCCAAAAGACACACATACATCCCCATAAAATCATTCAACAGCAACTGTGTGCACAGTCTTTGTGGTACACAGTCTCTGTGGCACAATTGGTTAGCGCGTTTGGCTGTTAACTGAAAGGCTGGTGGTTCAAGCCCACCCAGGCATGGCCTTTTGTGTTCAACAGTTGTCTGAAGAGAAGCCCAGATAGCGATGTAGATTCATCTATCTCTCTCTCTCTCTTTCTCTCTCTCTCTCTCTCTCTCTCTCTCTCTCTCTCTCTAGTAGGGTCACCGCTTTCCGTGGAATTGTATTTTCCGCAATTTTGGGCTGAAATTGGTTATTCCGTTCCGTTTGGTCGGAACAGAATTGCTTTTTCAATCCGGCAGAATTCCGAAATTGCCTGTGAAATTCTGCTGGTATCAGTTGATGGTTTTAAGCTTCAATAGCATCAAGTCCTAGAGAGAGAGAGAGAGAGAGAGAGAGAGAGAGAGAGAGAGAGAGAGAGCTCATTTTTCTCTTGGGTATATCACAATGGTACATGCTAGGCTGGCAACAATAACAATCAGCCAGGAGCAAGCTAACAAGCCTACAAGAGCCTAACTAAGCTTTCCCTAGCAGAGTCTGTCAGCAGCTGTCCCTTAACTAATTACTGTAGGCAGACGAGTGAGTAAAACGGCTGGAAAACCTTGCCTTTTGTAAGGGGGGTGGGGCTGCATGAGTGAGTGTAGTCTGATTGGTGACAATGTGCCTGCTAACTGTGATGTAGAGGGTCAAAGTTGACCCTAATGGAGTATTATGGGGGCGAACGAACTTCCGTAAAAGTTCGCCTTCGCTGGCGAACGCGAACCACCCAAAGTTCCCCCGGAACCGTTCGCGGGCGAACCGTTCGGGCCATCTCAGACTACACTCCCTCCTGGAGCCACTCACCCTTATAAAAGGTAGGCAGCATCAGGCTTTTCACTCACTCGTGTGCCTGCATTGATTAGAGAAGGGAGAGCTGTTGTGCAGAGACCTATAGGTAAAGCTTAGTTAGGCTCTTGTAGGCTTGTTAGCTTGCTCCTTGCTGATTCTTATTGCTAAAATAAGCACCCCTCAACAGCTCTTTTGAGAGGTGTGTGTGTGTGTGTGTGTGTGTGTGTGTGTGTGTGTGTGTGTGTGTGTGTGTGTGTGTGTGTGTGTGTGTGTGTGTGTGTGTGTGTGTGTGTGTGTATGTGTGTGTGTGTGTGTCTCCCACTTGCACTATATACAGCTCTGTCAGTCAGTCGCAGCTGGCCTTTGGTCCCTTGGTTGTATAATTACTGCTGTGCCAGGTGCACATTATAATACCCATTACTGCATATACCTACTACCTGGTGTTCACTTCAGTGCACCCACCTACCTACGTGAGCGCACGCAGTGTCACTGTACCTGCTCGGTACCTGTGTGCGTGACAGGTGCACAGCTGTAATACCCATCACTGCATATACCTACCCGTTGTGTTCAGTGAACCCACCTACCTACGTGAGTGTACGCAGCGTGATATACCACTCCGTGCATACCTGTTAACTGCACCTGTGTAACTGCAAATTCGATTAGTCAAGTCATTGCATACCTTTCACTTCATCTCCCCGATATAGAGAAAACGGACAAAACAGGTAGAGGCAGAGGTAGATGCAGACCCAGAGGAAGGCCACCCGGCAGGTCTGTGCGAGGTCGTGCTGATGTGATTTTGCGCGGCCCTGGACCAAAGTACAGTGCTCAGAAGAAGGCACGTCCCATCAACTCCCAAGATTGTCAGGATGTGGTTGACTATTTAACACAGAACACCTCATCTTCCGCAGCCACCAGCGCTACTCCAAGTACCACATTCACTACATTTGACAGTTGCAGGAGTTATTTGGGTGGGGAAATCACTGATGCACAGCCATTATTGTTACAACCAGATGAAGGCGCTAAGCAAGTTACACCACCTCATATGTCTGAGTTAGGCGACACTATGGACGTAACGTGTGAGGAGGAGGATGATGAAGTACCTGCTGTTGGTGCAGTTTTGGAGGTGTCTGAGGCAAGCAAAGCTGGGCAGGATGATTATGATGATGACAATGATACGGATGCCATGTATGCTCCCAATAGAGGACAAGAACAGGGGGACAGTTCAGAGGGGGAGTCAGAGAGGAGTAGGAGGAGACGAGTTCCTGAAAGAAAGCAGGGGGAGTTCGTCATCAGAAACAGCTGGTGGCAGTGTCCGGCACCATGTATCGCCACCTATGGACAGCCAGTCAACATGCCCTTCAACGTCACCTGCTGATGCTACCATAGTGCCATCACCCCAGGGGGGCTCAGCGTGTTGGAAATTTTTTGATAGATCAGAGCAATGCCATCTGTTCTCTCAGCCTCCAAAAATTGAGCCGTGGAAAGGCCAACACCCACGTAGGGACAACTGCCTTACGAAGGCACATGGAGAAAAGGCACAAACTGCAATGGGAAGAGCACCAGAGGAAAAGCAGCACACAAAAGAAAAGCCACCCTCCTTCTCCTCTTCCTCCTTCAGGTGCAGCATCTTCAGCCGCTTTCTCCCTTGCACCTTCACAGCCCCCCACCTCCACCCTGTCTCTGACCTTGAGCGTTTCCTGCTCCTCTGCCACCAGCAGCCAGGTGTCTGTGAAGGAAATCTTTGAGCGGAAGAAGCCAATTTCTGCCAGTCACCTCCTTGCCCGGATTCTGACAGCTGGCTTGGCGGAACTGTTAGCTCGCCAGCTGTTACCATACCAGCTGGTGGACTCTGCAGCCTTCCATAAATTTGTGGCCATTGGGACAATGCAGTGGAAGATGCCACGCCACAATTATTTCTCTAAAAAGGCAATACCCAAACTGTACCGTGAAGTTGAGAGGCAAGTGGTGTCATCTCTGGCATACAGCGTTGGGTCAAGGGTCCACCCAGGGGCGCCTCTAGGCATAGGCAGTACAGGCCATTGCCTGGAGTGCCATTGGTCCTGGGGGGCGCCATGTTGCTGGATTAAGCCCCACCCAAAATTAAACCACACCCCTGTGGGTGTTCTATTACTTGCTTTTGCTGCATCTACTTAGCGTAAGTTGCAGGCAGCTGACTCTTCTGTGCCTTGTGCATCCTTCTTTCATCCTTTGTGCCATCTCTGCCTCCTTCTGTGCCCTTTGTGCCTCCTTCTGTCCCCCTGTGCCTCCTTATGTCTCCTTTGTCTTTATTTGTCCCCTTGTGCTACCTCTGCCCTCCTGTTCCTCCTTCAGTCCCACTCTGCCTCCTTCTGTTCTCCTGTGCCTCCTTCTATATTCCTTTGTGCCTCCTTCTGTCTCCATGTGCCTCCTCAGTCCCCATGTGCCACCTCTGTCCCCTGTGCCTTCCTCTGTCCCCCTCTGCCTCCTTCTGTTCCCCTTTCATGCCTCCTTCTGTCCCCCTGTGACTCCTTCTGTCCCCCTTTGTGCCTCATTCTGACCCATTGTAGAGGGTGCCAGGCCGACCAGTCGGTCATGAGTGCTGTGCAGGGGGGACAGTGGTCATACCCCCCCTCCCCCCGCCAGATGATGTGTCCTCAGGTGGTGAACAGGCTTGTGGCATCTAATAGACGCCACGTCAGTTCACTGGCCTGCAGCCCGTAAGCTCACTTCTGCAGCCTTACATTACGTGTATTTTCTGGTGAAACACTGCACGCATTACAAATTTTCCGAAGAAAAATGCTGCTGCATTATGATTATTTCCTGGTGAAACGCTGCTGCATTACGATTATTTTCATGGAAGGGCGCCATGGGGTGGGGGCGCCGCAGATTTTCTCGCCTGGAGTGACAAAATGGCTAGAGGCGCCCCTGGGTCCACCTGACCACGGATGCCTGGTCTGCCAATCACGGTCAGGGCCCCTACATTACTTACACAGCCCATTGGGTCAACCTGTGACTGATGGCAGGGAGTACGTGGTTGTGCAGCGGACCAACTTGTGACACCTCCACGGCTTGCAGGCAGGCCTCCTGCCACCTCCTCTCCTCCTGCTACATCCTCTTCGCTGTTGTCATCCTCCTCCTCCTTGGCTGAGTGGCAGTTCAACTCTACTGGTGCTGCAATCTCCTCTCCAACTACACAGCCCAATCTCCCCAGAGCCTATGCTGCATGCCAGGTACGATGGTGTCACGCCATCTTAGACATGTCTTGCCTCAAAGCGGAGAGTCACACTGGAGCAGCTCTCCTGGCTGCTCTTAAACAGGCGGATCAGTGGCTGACCCCGCACCAGCTGGAGATTGGCAACGTGGTGTGTGACAACGGCAGCAATGTCATTTCTGGTTTGAATTTGGGAAAGCTGACACATATACCCTGCATGGCACATGTGCTGAATCTAGTCATTCAAAGATTTGTGTCAAAACCCAGGCTTAGAGGACGTCCTGAAGCAGGCCAGGAAGTTGTGTGGGCATTCCAGGCGGTCTTACATGGCCATGGCACGCTTTGCAGACATTAAGCGGAGAAACAAGTTGCCGGTGAGACGCCTGATTTGCGATAGCCCGACTCGCTGGAATTCGACCATCCTTATGTTCTCTCGCCTGCTAGAACAGGAGAAAGCTGTCACCCAGTACCTCTACAACTACAGTAGAAGGACACAGTCTGGGGAGATGGGGATGTTCTGGCCCAACAATTGGACACTCATGCGAAATGCATGCAGGCTCATGCGGCCGTTTAAAGAGGTGACCAACCTGGTGTGTCGCAGTGAAGGCACCATCAGTGACTTGATCCCATACGCTTACTTCCTGGAGCGTGCCATGCGTAGAGTGGTGGATCAAGCTGTGGAGGAGCATGAACTGGAACAGTTATGGGAAGAAGAATTGTGGGATAGATTCTTATCAGAACAACACCTGTGGCAGCACAGAGGGGGAAGGAAGAAGAGTTGTGTGGGGAAGGAGTCAGACTCGGATGATGAGGAAGGTGTTTCTTTGGAGGAGGAGGAGGCGGCGGCAGAAGAACAACTGCAGCAGGCATCGCAGGGGGCTTGTGCTGCTCAATGTTCCCGTGATATTGTTCGTGGCTAGGGGGAGGAGGACTTACCTGACGTCACTGAAGAAGAGCAAGAGGAGATGGATAGTATGTCTGGATCCAACTTTGTACAGATGGCATCTTTCATGCTGTCCAGCCTGTTGAGGGGAATGAGCTGTACTGGGTGGTCATGCTACTAGACCCTCGGTATAGGAACAAAGTGGCGGATATGTTACCAACTCACCTGAAGGCAGAAAGGATGCAGCACTTGCAGAACAAGCTTGCAGCTATGCTTTACAATGCATTTAAGGGTGATGTCACAGCACAACGCAATAAAGGTACCACTGTCAGTAATCCTCCTCCCATGTCCACGCAGGCAAGGACAGGACGCTCCAACGATCTCATGGTGATGTCGGACATGCGGACATTCTTTAGTCAGCCGCCTCGCCTTAGCCCTTCCGGATCCACCCTTCACCAACGCCTGGACCGGCAGGTAGCTGACTACCTGGCCTTAAGTGTGGATGTAGACACTGTGAGCAGTGATGAACCCTTGGACTACGGTGTGTGCAGGCCGCTATAATAATTTTTCTGGTGCGTGTACATGCCTGCCTAATTTTTCTGGCTGCACTGCAGCAACAAAACAAAAGGGGGGGGGGGGGCACACCCATGATAATAAGGTTGTTGCTTCATTGTGGACAGACCAAATTTGATCAGCTGGACAGTCACTGTTCTATCATTGAGCTACCGCAGCCCGGCGACCATATGGGCTTGAGAACCGCCACGGCCTGCACTATCGTCATGGTGCGCACCAGTCCAGTACGGCCGTCACTATACAAACATCTGTTTGCGGTGCGTTACACAGTGAGTTTGGTGTGTCAGTGTGAAGCAGTACTCTAATTACACTCCCTGATTGATGTATACACATGCAAGATGTTTTAAAGCACTTTAGGCCTGCAATTTAGCATTCAATGTGATTTCTGCCCTTAAAATGCTGCTTTCCGTCAAATCCAAGGTTTACCCCGGGACTTTTGGCATCTATCCCACTCCGCCATGCCCCCCCCCCCCTCCAGGTGTTAGACCTCTTGAAACATCTTTTCCATCACTTTTCTGGCCAGCATAAGTGTTTCTAGTTTTCAAAGTTTGCCTCCCGATTGAGGTCTATTGCAGTTCGCCAAAGTTCGCGCGAACCGAACTTTTGCGGAAGTTCGCGAACTGAAAATCGGAGGTTCGGGCCATCTCTACTTGACATCTGGGAGGCTGTGCCACTTGACATCAGGGAGGCTGTGCCACTTGACATCTGGGAGGCTGTGCCACTTGACATCTGGGAGGCTGTGCCACTTGACATCTGGGATGCAGTGTCACTTGACATCTGGGAGACTGTGCTTGCCTTACTTTCACTTTTGATAATGACCACCGGCATCTCATTCATGCTGGTGATCATTGATCACAGGCAAACCGGCACTACCATAGAGGCAAAGGGGGCAATTGCCCCAGGGCCTAGAGCTTGTAGGGGCCCCCAGTGGCTACAAGAGGGAAAAAAAATCAAATCGACCTTATAGTTTGAGAAAATCGATTTTAAAGTTTCAAAGGGAAAAAAATACACATTTAAAAACCCGCTGACTTTAATGGTTAATAGCAAATCCACCTTAAAGGATACCCGAACTGAAATGTGACATAATGAGATAGACATGTGTATGTACAGTGCCTAGCACACAAATAACTATGCTGTGTTCCTTTTTTTCTTTCTCTGCCTGAAATAGTTAAATATAAGGTATGCAAGTGGCTGACTCAGTCCTGACTCAGACAGGAAGTGACTACAGTGTAACCCTCACTGATAAGAAATCCCAACTATAAAACGCTTTCCTAGCAGAAAATGGCTTCTGAGAGCAAGAAAGAGGTAAAAAAGGGGAATTTCTTATCAGTGAGGGTCACACTGTAGTCACTTCCTGTCTGAGTCAGGACTGAGTCAGCCACTTACATACCTGATATTTAACTCTTTCAGGCAGAGAAAAAAAAAAGGAACACAGCATAGTTATTTGTGTGCTAGGCACTGTACATACACATGTCTATCTCATTATGTCACATTTCAGTTCGGGTATCCTTTAAATGCTAGAAACCCTAAATTTGCAGGTTATGTTAAGGAGATCATTGGGAATAAGAGGAAAAAACAATTTTTCAAAAAGACTTTATAGTTTTTGAGAAAATCGATTTTAAAATTTCGAAGGAAAAAGTATACTTTTAAATGCGGTAAATGCCACTTTTAGTAGCAAACCTAACGATAGTGTAATAATTTTACATGTATCAAAAGAAAGAGCAATACATTTCCTGACGGGGTTTCCAGGGGGTCCATACGCAGCTGCAGCGCTTTAGCCAGGGATCGCTATACAGCCGCAATATGGCTGTATGAAGATCCCTGGCATTTTTTCCTATTTTCTTTTTTTTTTTTTTTTTTTTTTTTTTTTTTATGTTTAGAGTGTGGGAATTTTTTTTTAAATTATGTGGGATCCCCCTCCTGAAACTTTTTAATCGCTTGTCCCCCATGCAGGCTGGGGTAGCCAGAATGTGGAGCTCCGACCGATTGGGGCTTCACACCTGACTATACCAGCTGCAAAAAAGGTCCCTTAATGCCGATTTTTGTTCCTGCGTATCTGTTGGGGGGCCCCTCAGGTTTATTTTGCCCTGAGGCCCCATTGTTGCTTAAACCGGCCCTGATCACAGGCACTTACATTGGTGAATTGGAGCGGTGTTCCCATTCCCTGATCTGTGTACGAATGAGTGGTGACAAGAACGCGCTTGGGAGGGCACGCGGGAGCATGCACAATGGTGATTGCAGCAAGGTACGTATATCTACGCCTCTGGAGTAAAGATGAAGTCTCCAAGGGCATAGATATACCGGGTATGGGGGGTGGATACTTTATCTAGGCACTGTACTTTACATTTCTTGAGCGCATTGATTACTTTTGTGTTTATTTCATTATTTTACCTTCTTTTTCTCGTCTGTCCCTATTTAGACCGGCTACCAGCTCCAAATCTCACATTGTCCTCAGTAGTTAAAATGAATAATGGTTTCAAGGTGACACTCAACTGCTCTGCTCCAGATCCACATCTAATGAGACATTTCTTCTATATCAAGACATCCAATGAACATTCTGAGAGAAATGTGACGGATTATTCTGCCTCTCTGATGTGGGAACTGGGGCCTGTCAGCCATGCTGACTTCTACTGTTTATATGAGGAGGAAATGAGAGGGAGGAAGATCAAGTCTAAAATGAGTCACATTCTTACCATACCTCTTGCAGGTAAGCAGGGCCGGATTTAGGACAAGGCCACCCAGGCCATGGCCTAGGGCACCACAGGAGCAAGGGCACCAAAGCAGCAGGCTAAACTGGCGCAAGCTTGCAAATGCTGCAATGCAAGGAGATCAGACGAGCACCTGACCTCAGTACTCTGCTGCTAGCCGCCTGTGCAGCAGCCAACTTGCTCTCTGTGCACGTTTGCATTGTGGCCGGCAGCTATGGACTTGGGCAGCATTGGAGACAGAAAGTGTAACGATCGATGTCAGCTCGCAGAGAGATCTGCAGTATCACCAAGAATACAGATCTATACCTGATTATGGATGATCTGCAAAATCACCAATAATACAGATATAGTGCTAACCTCTGGACACCTCTAAATATATATATTGAGTGTTTGGTGTAACAGTATGACTTTGAGTAACCCACCTGAGGAGCAGGTGGGCCTAGGCAGTACTGGAAGTACTGCAATAGAGAGTACAGAAACCTTCCAGCAGACTGAGACTCTCCGAGGGGTGGGAGTCAGGCTGAAGGTAGGAAGGACCAGAGAGTGAGTGACACCTGAAGGTGGATGTCACTGACTGATCTGGAGACTATCTCTTTAGTGGAGAGAGATAGCTCTCGAGGTCGGGCAAGCCAGGTCGGCAACACACGGACAGACAAAGTACAAAGACAGAAGGCTGATTCGGTATCCAGGGCAGGCAGGGTTTGGCAACGGAATATTAGATATGCGTGGTACCGAATCAGAAAGCAGAGGGATAGTCAGGAAAGCAACAGGTCATAACAATTATCAAACAATGCCTAGACTTGGGTGTGAGGTCCGTGGTCTCTACACCCTGGAACTAGTCTGAAGTATAACAGAATGATAACACAAGTTCCCTAGTCTTGGGTGTGAGATCCGTGGTCTCTACACCCTGGAACTAGTCTGAAGTATAACAGAATGATAACACAAGTTCCCTAGTCTTGGGTGTGAGATCCGTGGTCTCTATACCCTGGAACTAGTCTGATGTATAACAGAATGATAACACAAGTTCCCTAGTCTTGGGTGTGAGGTCCGTGGTCTCTACACCCTGGAACTAGTCTGAAGTATAACAGAATAATAACACAAGGAATCTGGCTCAGTGTGAATTACCAGGTCCTCCTGGTTCAAACACACTGTTGGATCTGACTAAGGTCTGAGTGCTTCCACGTAGTGATCGCAACGGCAGACAACCTGAGAGTGGCCAGCAGTAACCATATATAGATCAGTGCTCTCTGGCGCCACCCTAAAGTGATCAACCAATGGTTACCAGCTCCGAGGTCAGCTGACCGTCCTGGTCAGCTGATCCCCTCCCCCTTGGCCATCACAAAATTTCTGCCTTTCAGCGCGCGCGTGTATTCCTAAACCTATGTGAACCAACAGGCCCAGCCATCCCAGCTGCACGCTACTGCGTGCAAACCGCCGCGCTGGACGCGGAACCAGCCGCCCCGCCATCAATACCTGCGGTGGCTTTTCCGCGTTCTGCCATGTCACTAGGTGCACGCTTCCGCGTGCAGACCGCCGCGCTGGACGCGGAATCAGCCGCCCTGCTGCTAGTACACGCGGCGGTTTTTCCGTGTTTTCTCACAGAAAGGAAGAGGAAGCTTCTGTACTGGAGATGAGTGGAGAAATGAGTGACACTGATGGCTGCTGTGGTGTGAAGGCGATCTGGCTACCTATACTGAAAGGGGGTGGGAAAAGGAGGGATTAAGGGAGTCATCTGGTGTACCTATACTGGAGGGAAAGGGGGGAGGGGTCATCTGGCTACCTATACTGGGGGGCTCTTCAGACTACCTATACTAGAGGGAATGGGGGGAGGGGTCATCTGGCTACCTATACTGGAGGGAAGGGGGGAGAGGTAATCTCGCTACCTATTCGAAGGGGGGCGGCTGGTGACAGTGGCCTTGGGCGGTAAAGAGTACAAATCCGGCACTGCAGGTAAGTCATTAGTTCCACACCGGCAGGTTCTTGTATGGCTCTAATAAGTTTCCTATAGCTTTTCTTAAAGAGTATGGCCTCTTTCACACAGAAAGTCTTTCAGCTGCTCCTGTGCACCGACTGGGCACTTGCTAGCGTTTGGGATAGGCAGCAGAGAGGCAGCCAACTCATTGAGGCACATCTAAGTGTGGGTGTGGCCATGCTTAGACTTGGTATGATGCAGCTTTTTGCTGTCTAGTTACGGCACGATATGTCAAGCGCTGACATGCATGGGGTTACAAATACTGCCATCAGGCTGCATTCATTTGCAACCAGAAGCAGCCAGACAAGCATGCAGTTCAGCTTCCTGTGTAAGTATAAGAGACTTTTTTTTTTTTTTTCCAACAAGCCAAATTTGGTTAATAAAAGTAGAAAATAACAAATGGGAATGGAATGTTAAAGCATACCTGAACTCAGAACTTCCTCTCTGCTCTAAAAGATAAGCAACGGTATAATAACATTTAAAGAAAAAAACATTCGTTACAGCTCACAGAACTCCTGCAATAAATCTGCAGTGTGTCTACTTCCTGCTTTCATGGAAGCAGACAACGTGTTAACATCATGTGTTTTACATATCAGCTGTGTCTGCCGAGGACTGACGAATTTCTCTGCTGACACAGCTGAGGGGTCAAATTACACTTATGATTATTTGAAGATGAGGGGGAATTAGACAGGCTCTTCTCTCTAAAAACACACAGGTTGCATTTCTGTTTTCCTTGTGTCCTGTGCAAGAGTTCAAGTCCACTTTAAAGGGAACCGGAGGTGAGAGGAATATGGAGGCTAACATGTTTATTTCCTTTTAAATAAAGCACACTGCCTTGAGGTCTTGCTCCAAGGTCCCAATTCTCCTCCCTTTTATTCAATTTATGGACCCTCTCCAGTGCTCCTCTGGCAGCTGCAAACTAGCCTTTCCTCCCATGCAGATCTATACTATAGTACCTGCTACAGTGCCAGTTTTTCTCTTCTTCCCTGTATTGTGCAGTTGCCTGCTATCACCTGACCTCCTTATAGTACCCAAGCATTCCTGCTTGTCACATGATAAAGGAACACTGGGAAATGTGTGAAGATGTGTAACAGTGAGTGTGTGTAAACTACAGAATCAGGAGCAAAGCCAGCAATGGGAGCAGGTATAATGCTCTTCGGGCCAGTGCAAACCAAAAACCGCTAGCGGATCCGCAAACGCTAGCGGTTTTTGAAGCTGTTTTTTAGAGCGATTCTAGGCAGGTTTATAGAGATTTTGTAAACATGCCTAGCATTTTTTGGAGTGTTTTTGTGTAGCAGATTTTATATTGTTACAGTAAAGCTGTTACTGAACATCTTCTGTAACAAAAAACGCCTGGAAAACCGCTCTGATCTAGCATTTTTCAGAGCGGTTTTCCACTTTCCTATACTTTACATTGAGGCAGAAACACTTCAGAAATCTAAAAAATGCTGCAGGACCAGAGTTTGCGTTTGGGGGAAAAACGAGCCGCTCTGGTGTGCACCAGCCCATTGACTAACATTAGCCAAACGGTTTTTCCCCTGAAAGTGTCTTAAAAAAACGCTCAGAACCGCTCTTGGTGTGCATCAGCCCTTACTGTGATACTCTACATATAAGGAGTAGACTGATAGTGGAAACGCTTGTCTTGCTCTTTTTGGGGGAGCTGGTGTTGTTATTTGATAAGCAAAAAAGGGGGCATAAGTCTGATGGTGTCAAAGAGAGTTATTATACACTTAGTCCACTCAGATTTATTATTTATTTACAGTATTTATAAAGCGCCAACATATTACGTAGCTCTGGATGATGAGGAAAATGTGACCCATGATGAAATTAGGAAACCCTTGTGAGTATGGGGGTTTGGGGCAGGGGCGTAACTAGAAGTCCTCGGGCCCCCCTGCAAGAATTTGAGCGGGCCCCCCCTCCTCCACCCTGGGGCCCGCTCATGGCCGTTTTGGGGGGGCAGGAGGGATCGCAGCATGAGGGGAGAGCTTTGCACATCAGCGGGGAGGGGGGACAGTCCCCCCCACTCCCCTCACCTCGGGCTCTCCCCTCTGCGCTCCCCTCCTGCATCTATCTAAGGGGCAGCAGTGGAGGCGGCAGCAGCAGCTACAATTACCTCCATTCACCACCGGAGGTCTTCGATCTGCAAGGGGTGAAGTAATGTGAAGCCCTTGCAGATCGGAAACCTCTGTGGTGAATGGAGGTAGTTATAGCTGCTGCTGCCGCCGCCACTGCTGCCACTTAGATAGATGCAGGAGGGGAGCGCAGAGGGGAGAGCCCGAGGTGAGGGGGGTGGGGACTGTCCCCCCTCCCCGCTGATGTGCAAAGCTCTCCCCTCATGCTGCGACCCCTCCTGCCCCCCCAAAACGGCCATGAGCACCCCCCGCGGGGGCAGGGGCTGCTTCCCCTATTGTTACGCCAGTGGTTTAGGGGATGGTGGAAGCCACTTCAGGTTACTTAAAAAAAAAGTGCCCATGGTGGTACTTACCTTGGGAGGGGGAAGCCTCTTTTTCCTAATTAGGCTTCCCCATCTTCCGCAGTAGCCCCGATCCAGTGCTGGGATCCCTGGACAGCTGCAGTCGGCAATATTTACTTTTTGAATCCAGTGCAGACGCAGTACCATCTTCCCCCTCGTTCTCTGGTGAAGATAGCCGAGCACAATCGGTTCCGCTAGAATGCGCAGTACAATCGGGGTCGAATATTTCCACCAGAGCCCGAGGGGGAAGATGGTGCTGCGCCGGATCCAAAAGGTAAATATCACCGCGTGCTACAAGCTTCTTGGTGGATTTTCGGAGGGAGCCAGCGCTGGATCGGGCCTACTGCGGAGGACGGGGGAAGGCTCATTAGGATCCAGAGACTTCCCCCTCCTGAGGTAAGTATCTCCAGGGGCACTTTTTTTTTTATTACAGATTCTCTTTAAGCGGTTGGGGTGGATTAGTTAAGAATAAGTTGTGGAAATTAGTTTAAGACAGCAAATGAAAAGCTTGCACTGCAATTACGTGTAATGATCTCCTGTTTCAGAACCTTCTCTGCTGTCCCCTCCAGCAGTGGCTGGAATAATTGGAGCTGTATCACTCCTCCTCTGCATGGGCTTGGTACTCTTATTCTATAAGAGATTTAAAAGACGTAAGTATGTAAATCAGTAGGCAGTCTTATATTTTCTATACAGACATTTGCAAACTTCGCAATACTGGGCCTGATTTACAAAGGTTCTGTATCTTCATGTATGAGAACACAATTGTAATGATCCGCTCAGCTGTCTGACCATTCCTTAAAGGGATACTGTAGCGGGGTCGGGGGAAAATTAGCTGAACTTACCCGGGGCTTCTAATGGTCCCCCACAGACATCCTGTGTTGGCGCAGCCACTCACCGATGCTCCGGCCCCGCCTCCAGTTCACTTCTGGAATTTCTGACTTTAAAGTCAGAAAACCACTGCGCCTGCATGCCCGTGTCCTCGCTCCCGCTGATGTCACCAGGAGTGTACTGCGCAGACACAGACCATACTGGGCCTGCGCTGTGCGCTCTTGATGACATCAGCGGGATCGAGGACACAGCAACGCAGGCGCAGTGGTTTTCAGACTTTGAAGTCTGAAATTCCAGAAGTGAACCGGAGTCGGGGCCGGAGCATCGGTGAGTGGCTGCGCCAACACAGGATGTCTGCGGGGGACCGTTAGAAGCCCCGGGTAAGTTCAACTCATTTTCCCCTGACCCCCCTACAGTATCCCTTTAAGTCTGTGGGCTGCAGGTCTCTGGATAAGAGACCTGTCTTCACTTTGCAAGTTCCAGAGTTGCTCTGCTGAGTAATTTGCATACACTTGTCGTGCAAATTGCCTACCTGCCTCCTTTGAAGGCTTGCAGTATAAATACCTTGCTCTCCCAGAGTCCTTTGCTGGTCATGATGGATTGTTACTGCTAAAACACTCCTGGAGTGTCATCCTTGCTATTGTTTGCTAAAGATTATCTTAGAGTATTCCTGGGGACTGCACTAGGCATCCCTCTAGTGCAGTCAGGTTGTATTACTTGTATTGCCTTGTTCTGTTTCTCTGCCTCGATTGTCTTGTCGCCAGCGGCGGTTGACAGGAAATCGTTCTGTCTGTCAGGGAGTGTTGGCCAGAGCTGCGGTTGCTGCTGGTTACTCCTGTCTGTCTTGCCGTGTGGATCGCACTCGCTCTGGCGGAAAGAGCAGTGGATCCTGCTAGGCCTATTCCTGTACTTGGATCACACTTGCTCTGGTGGAAAAGAGCAGTGGAACCTGCTAGCTCTGTTTCTGCACTTGGATCACACTTGCTCTGGTGGAAAAGAGCAGTGGATCCTGCTAGCTCTGTTTCTCTACTCGGTTCACACTTGCTCTGGTGGAAAAGAGTAGTGGATCCTGCTAGCTCTGTTTCTCTACTTGGTTCACACTCGCTCTGGCGGAAGGAGCAGTGGATCCTTCCTGTCCTGTCCCTGAACCCGGATCGCACTCGCTCTGGCGGAAGAGCGGTGGATCTTATCTGACCTATTCCGGTTTTCCGTTCGTCTGTCTGTCTGGAGCAAACGCTTGCGGTTGTCTGAGGTAAGGCAGCCGTTTAGCAAGCGTTCCTATTATTTGTTTATTTGTGTTCATTCGTTAGTCAGGGTGGCGTGCTTGTCTCTGTTGCACTTATCGTGCGGAGACCGCGCCGTAAACACGCTTGTCGCTGTTGCGCCTAACGCGCGGTGACCGCTTTAGGCATTGTGTTTGTTATTTTCATTGACATTCTCATTGTATGATATGCTGTGCCTTTCGCTCTGCTCCTGTGTTTAATCTCTACTCTGTCTTGTGTCACTGTTGGCAATCGCCACTCTTGCGATTGCATTCACACTTTGGTTTTCGCTGTTGTATGTCGACCGTCGCTGGGCGGCGACTAGATTGGTAGACATACATACATTCTGTCTCTGTGCTCTCTCCCTCGAGAGAAACTATCCTGCTCTGTATTGCCCCATTATGTACAATCCTTATCTGGCATCTGTGGCTGTGCAGAGGATCTATTCCTCTGCACTCCACAGCTCCATCTGCCGGTTGGAATTCCTCTCTACGGGTGCATCCGCACCTTAGCTGGGTTCTCTCATCCAAACGTTTGTGGAGGATTTCCGTGGTGTCAGCGCGCAGGTTGTGCGCTGACCACAGAGATAATTCCACAATCGTTACAACAATGGAAAAAATAAGGAATCCTGCGAGCATAACACGCATGTGGTTTGTAGCATCAAACCTTGTGTGTTCCCAATGTCCTATGTGGCTACAAGTGTGCAGTGCTTATTTACCAACATTTCGGAAACCCGTCTAGTAGAAAATTAGTAAATTTAGAGTAAATTCAGCCAGATTTGCTGGATCATTTATATTATCCACGGATTCCAGCCATGGAGAGCCATAGTAAATCAGACCCAATGCTTTATCCGTTCTGCTGTCAAATAATGACTTTTAGCAGAAACAACATACAGTGAAGCAGTTGCAGGTTGTATAATTTTAAGATACAAGTCTTTAGTAGGTCATCAACTTACACTGTGAATTTATATTATTCCTGTTGAATTTACATGTATATGTAAATGTTCTAAAAACACAAATTACACTTTTGTCTTAGAAGTGTAATCGAGTGGCAGGCCGGGGAGGGGGAATGGAACACACAGACAAGTTCCCCGTTTCATGTCATGCCTCTATGTCCCCTCCGCTCTCATCCCCATGCTTTGACCCCAGGTATCTACAGCCAGCTTGTCGGTAGACTAACATGGGAAGGGGCGTCCCTTACAGGAGTGGTACTCCTGCAAAATGTCTGACATTAGTAATGCTCCTTCACCAGCTCGCAATGGCCAGCTCTGCATCTCCCATGCCTTTCTGCGCACTGTGATGAGACGCACAGAGCCAGAGCTGCAGCGTCATGACCCTGGGGTTGCAGCAATTTTTTTTTAAACGAAACTGAGGAATTTCTGGCCACAGGAATGGTGGGGAGTGGCGGTAATTGACGCTACCTGATCTGGCTAGAACCACGGAACCGGATCAGCTTATTTCGGCGCATGGCTCTCAGAGCCGAGGGCCGAAACTGGGCGCCCCATAGCAGCAATGCCCGGAGGATCGTTCAGAAACAGCCTTATCAGTCCGCCGACAGACTGTACACACGCTGTACTGTCTGCTGAAAACCCGCCCAGCGGGAGGTGACGACGGACCCGTTGTTGCCTTTAGTACGGCGTGTGTACGACCCTTAAAGCTTGTCTGATCAGGACTGATAAGTTCAGGCATTTATTCTTTTATTCCATTGGCTTATATGTTAGGGAATAGCTTGATTTCTCATTAAGAAGATAATTGGTTTGATCACTCTTACATTGCGGGATGTTTAATCTTTGTGTAATGACCAACAATTTCCTTTATTGCAGGGTACAAGGAAAAAAGATTTCGTCTCAGGTAGGTGAGGTGCTTCTGCAAGCAGAGGCACTATCAGTCCCTTTTGTGGTGAATTGTAAGTTATTGTCCTGTTTTCTCTCTACATTATTAAAGAAAACTGAAGTGATGGAAACTTAGGCATCCATCATTATTCCCTTTTAAAAATCATATTTGAGGACAGGGCCAGATTTAGCACTAGGTACACTAGACATGAGCCTAGAGGCGCCAGTGTTATGAGAGGCGGCTATCATGTCCATCCTGGAGCCGTGCTGATGTTACTGATGTTACAGTCATTAAATTAATCAATCTTCCCCACTGTGCACTCACACCATCCAACCACCTGAAGTCACTTGCTGTGTGAATACACTGATGAAAAATGTCATCTGCCCAAACAGTGTCAAACAACTGCCACTAGGTGGTAGCAACATCCCACAATGCTAGTCATGCCTAGAAAGGTGCCCATTAACAATTGTATTTTTTAGCTAACAATCTTGTTTGATCATTCAGATCAAACAAAAAGATCAGGGCCGGCCCTAAACTTTTTGCTGCCTGAGGCAAACTTCGGAAAAATCGCCGGTACTGTTCATGGGCACCTTAACAGTCCATTTGTGTGTCTAAGCTTTTAAGTGACTTTAATTTACTCTCCACTTAATTTGATCAGTTCTTATTTTGTACTCCTTCCATACTTTTTCATGTCCTGAATTTATAACCCTCTCTTGTTACTTAGTTGGTACTGGAAGACAAACAAGAAGGTTTCTGGACCACGGTAAGATCTAGTCAATCATCCAGATTCCCTTTCATGCTGTCATTGTAGAAAAGGATAATCCTATATAATAATAGGCAAGTGTCTCTGCGTCCCATGTCCCTGTGTGTGTGTTTTTTATTGTGCGCATGAGACCCTGCGCTGGGGCAATGACGCGCAGCTTGCAGGGGAGGACGGGGCCAGGAGTGGCACGCGCGGCGAGCGCATGTGCCGTGGACAGACCTAGAGCCCATTTTTAAACAGGCTAAGGTCACTAAAGGTCACAGACTATGGGGGGGGGTCTGCAGCCCTCGTTTTTCGATGGGGAAGCATCGGTTTACCACTGATAAGACTTCTGAAGCGAATTAAAAGGTAAATATAGCAACATTTTTTCGCTTCAAAATCTCTTTAAGTTTTAACTGTTTTATTGTTTTTGCTCAATGACATATTCATTGAAGTATGCCAGAGCTAAAATTTATGAAATACTGACCCCTTTTATCTCTTTCCTGCTCTCAGAAGCCATTTTCTGCTAGGAAAGTGTTTTATAGTTGGAATATCTTATCAGTGAGGGTCACACTATAGTCACTTCCTGTCTGAGTCAGGCAGCCACTTACATACCTGATATTTAACTCTTTCAGGCAGAGAAAGAGAAAAAGGAACACAGCATAGTTATTTGTGCGCACTGTACATACCCATGTCTATCTTATCATGTCACGTCACCTCAGATATCCTTTAAGTTCCAAAAATATCTGTAAATTTACTTATATTCTTCTACTGCTAGTGCTAGAGTATGCATCCTTAACCAAACTTTTTTATTTGGTTTTGTTTTGGTGTTTAGAAATGTACACCTGGATTGGTATCTTTGGGTAAAGCTAGATACACACACTAGATCTTGCTCAGCTAAATGTCAGCTGAAATGATCTTTCATGGAAAGGTTGTTTGGAAACCTAGTTTGAGCACAGATGTCCTTTGATGACACTGACAGCGTTGTTAGTGATCTGTCATATTGTATCACTAAAGGTAGCCATACATCTAGTGATATATGGGCAGATTCGACCAAGAGACAAATCTCTCTCTAACCAAATCTGATAAGAGAGAGATCTGTCAGCTGCCCATACACTGCAGGCCAATTCCCAATCAATTTCGGCATTAAATCTCTTGGGAATCGTCCGCTGTCCCCTCTAACGAAAATGTCCCCCGGTGCCCAAGTGCTATGTATACATTACCTTTCCGCCACCTCCGCTAGTTCCCGCAGGCTCTGGGCGCATTCCACTTGCCATACACACGTGTATGAAATCGGACGTCATATGCGTGTCCCTTACTAGGCGGGGCGCATGTGTATGCACAGAAGAAAACGCCTGGAGCCTGGGGGGCAAGCCAGGCGGCGGAAAGTTAATGTATTACATGCACGGGGCACTGGGGGCACAGCGCTAGGGTTGTTGTTGCGATCATCGAACGTCGAAATTGCATGCCGTTCCCACCGCGTACCCGATCAAGCAACATCTACCAGCATGCACGATTGACTATGCAACCAATTTTGGGGCCAAAAATGGTAAATTTGTCGGTTGGGCATGTACTTGGAAGCACTGATTTTCCTCCGATTTAGATTATAGTAAACGAATCGGATGGTCGATCGGCCATCAAGTCGCCTGATGTATAGCCACCATAACGACCGAACACTGTTATTTTATTGTACTCCTTGCAGCTTGGCACTTCTCGCTCATTTCATGACATTTGTTATTTTAGCATTCCAAAGGATTCTGGGAACAAGGAAAATAATGACTGTGACCTGGAACAATCAAACGAAGGTAATTATAAGGAAAACCTACAGTATATGATGGTGTATTGTGCATGAGTATACCTGGGCCCATATGCAATTCACTTTTTCATCTGAGTTATCTCCTAGAGATAATTTTCTTCAGCACTTTTCAGCGCTTTGTAATGGAAAAAGTACCAAGACGTACAGTAGGTGAAAAAGTACTATCAACATTATTTTGAGTATTTTCTTGTTTGTTGCTGGCTTAACAAGACACTGAAGCCAGTTTAAAAACGGCTTTTTATCTTTTATGTGAGGCATGTTTGCCCCTGTTTAAACGCTGCTATCCCGCGGCAGAACGAGGGGTCTTTACCCCCCAAATCCCCTGGGGCACACTGCGGGGAGCGCTTCCGTGGGAGGCAGAGCTTTTGGCTGCGGCTCTGCCTCTACATGCATCTATCAGCGCTGATCGCCGCCTCTCCCCGCCCCTCTGTGTCTTTCTTCACTGAGAGGAGCAGGGGAGAGGCAGAGATCCATGGCGGATTGACGCGCATTGAGGCAGAGCTGCAGCCGGAAGCTCTGCCTCCATGAGCAGCAAAATCCACGACCAAGAAAGTTGTGGATTTTGCACAAGAGATTTGGGGGGTAAAGACCTCTCGTTCTGCCGCGTGATGGCAGCGTTTTAACAGAGGCAAACATGCCTCACATAAATAAAAGGTAAAAAGCAGTTTTTAAACTGGCTTCAGTGTTTCTTTAAAAGGCAATTTATTAACCTGTGAAAATACCACCTAGGTGAAAACTCAGGAGAAAAAGTGAATTGCATAAGGCCCTTGGTCAGAAATAAATATAGGTATATGCTTTAATAAATGAATTGCAAACCTTGTATAAATAACACTTTAAAGCCCATCTCCATCCATAACTTTAATCTGGCTGTGCATAGTGGGGAAGACTTGTAAAATCTCTTCTGTTATTTTACTGCTGTCTGTGTTCTTGTTGGTAATTATTCCCTCACCCTCACTTAGGCCTAGTGCACACCAGAGCGGTTCTGCTGCGGTTTGCGATCCGCTTGCGGGTGTGGATCCGCTAGGGTAATGTATTTCAATGGGCTGGTGCACACCAGAGCGGGAGGCGTTTTGCAGAAACGCATACTCCCGGGCTGCTGCAGATTTTGGATTGCGGAGGCGTTTCTGCCTCAATGTTAAGTATAGGAAAAACGCAAACCGCTCTGAAAAACGGCACTTCAGAGCGGTTTGCCAGGCGTTTTTTGCTACAGTAGCTGTTCAGTAACAGCTTTACTGTAACAATACATGAAATCTACTACACCAAAAACGCTTCACAAAACCGCAAAATGCTAGCTGAAACGCTACAGAAAAAGAAGAAAAAGCGTTTCAAAATCTGCTAGCATTTTGCGGATCTGCTAGCGGTTTTTGGTGTGCACCAGGCCTTACTGTTCCAATAAAACAAATGCTTCCGATTTGAGCTTTTGGAAAAGATTTATCCATTGTCTGCTGGAGGAGAAATTAGGACTGTAATAAAAACACCAAATAAGTTGTAACTTTTTGCCACCATCATTACAATTGTTAAGTATTTATACTTGGTGTTTAAATAATTTAAAGTGAGGCCTTGATCAATAATGAGACCTTAAAGAGGAACTGTAACCAAGGATCGAACTTTATCCCAGTCAGTAGCCAATATCGCCTTTCCCACAGTAAATCTTTACCTTTTCTCAAACAGATTATCAGGGGGCTCTGTATGGCTGATATTGTGGTGAAACCCCTCCCCCACAGTTATGTCAGCACCTAGGTACTGACATCACACTGTCAGAGTCTTGTTGCATTGTGGGAAATAAGAGCTGTTTCCAACTTCCAAAAACTTCCACAGACATCACCAGCCAACAGTAAAGATGTCGCCATGTGATACATTTCAGAATGCACTGTAAATCAGGGGGAGCAAAGATTTTACAATGGGCAAACACTGACTAAATCATTTATACATAATTATTGTAAAAATTAAGCACTTTTTTTTATTATGCTATTTTCACTGCAGTTCCTCTTTAATCAATAAAATAATACAAATATATTTGTGTTAATACCTTTTTAAAATAAAAATAAAGTTTCACTATCTACAGTATAATCTTAAGGTCCGTACACACCTTTGATGGGTATCGCCCGTCGGATCAGTACATCATCCCCTTTGGCAACATTGCTGGGCTGCGTTGCACACACACGTTTCAGCTGTGTAGCGGACAATGTGCTGTGTTGCTATGCAGGGAGGCGATGAAGGGACAATGAGTGGTGCGTGTGTGAGATCATACGGTGGGCGGGGGAGTGGCAAACAATGGGATCATCAACACTGGGAATGAGTAGATCCGCCCGGTGGATCGCTAACGGGTTGGGGGTCACCGGCTGCCGTACACCCGTTTGATTACTTAAAGAACAAGCGACACCCATGCTAACCTAGAAATAAAAAAACACATATAAGTAGATAAATACCACTACTACTTACATAACAGATGTATTGTGCTATCCACGTAATGATTCCTGTGAATTTTATAAAAGAAAAGCAGAAAAACCTGTTCAAGGCAGTGGCCATTTTGCCAAGCTAATGCTGACATCATATCCTCCCTGACTCTTGTTCCCCCCCCCCCCCCTCCCTTCTCTTGCTCATTGTGTATTCATTAGCTGCCCTCCTCCCAGAGTCTTTTTTTTTATTTACAGATCAAATCACTAGCCTTGCTTGTAAACACAAATGATCAGCTAGGCAGGGAAATATATGGAAGAGGAGGAATATATTATAGATAAAAAGAACTCCCAGCATTCAAAAGAACTCCCACCATTCAGCTTTTTTGCACGGTTTGGCACTAGGGCCAGTGCTCCTAAAGTATGTTATAACTCCAAACTGTAACAGCAGAAAAAGTTTTGAATGCAGGATTAGCATCTTTATCATTTCATACACTCAGACCAGTTGCTGTTGAAATTTGATGTTTATGGTGACAATACCGCTTTTAGTCAGGTGTGTGTAGGAGGCTTTATCCTGACAGGAAAAAAATTGAAGTCTGTGCTTATCCTTGCTTGAATAATGTGCTTTGAATTTATTACCTTGTCCTCCACATAGTTGAATTGACTTTACAGTCATTAGCATAAATTAAATTACTGATAGCTTCTGAAAGGAGACAAGCTGTTGCTTTCTCATATTTGCATTGTAAACAACGCTTAACGGGTACCAAAGGAGAACTGACCTATTTAAAGCGGACCTGAACTCAGAATGTCCTCTCTGCTCTGCAAGATACTCAACAGCATAATAACCTTTAAAGAGACTCAGTAACCAAAAAAGGTTCTCCTGGGTCATACTCCCCTCGGGAGGGGGAAGCCTCAGGGTCTTAATGAGGGTTCCCCCTCCCCTGTAGCTGCAGGCAATCCAGCGCTGGCTCCCCCAAAGGGTCCTTCAATCCTGGCTTGACAAGCCTGACAAGCCTTAATATATTTACCTTCCCTGGCTCCCACGCAGGCGCTGTTGCGGCACTCAGCACGGAGATAGGTGGAAATAGCCCACCTGTTGGGTCCTCTTTACTATGCAGGTGCAGGAGACTTGCGCCTGCGCAGTAGAGAGGACCGACAGCGATCGGCTATTTCCGCCTATCTCCGAGTGGTAAGCCGATACTGCACCTGCGCTGGAGCCGGGATGGTAAATATTTACATTCCCGCCGTTCCGGGAGCTTTTTCGCCGCCACCGTGGGACACAGAAGGACGGGGGAAGCCTCGATAGGATCTGGAGGCTTACTCCACCCGAGGTGAGTAACCCCCAGGGGAACTTTTTCTCATTACAGGTTTTCTTTAAACAAAAAACATAAAAATCCTAAAATAAATCTGCACTGTTTCTACTTCCTGAGCAAGATTTCAGGTCCAATTTAAATGCAAACTACAGGCCAGAAGCCCTCATGCTCTCCACTACCACTGTTCACGGTTGCCCTCCTCCGTTCATCTGTAAAAGGCCCCCGTTAGTGCGCATGAGTTGGCCAAGTCATGCACTACTGTGCATGTGCTGGCCCAACGACAACCCTCCTTGATCGCGCTCCTGTGGCCGTGAGCGCTCTGCACGTGTACTATCTTATTTCTCATAGTTGAGCTTTCACAGAATACTCCCAACCACAGAAGCGCGATCAAAGAGGCACTTTGCCAGGCCAGCGCATGCCTGATAGTGCACAACTTGGAAAACTCACGTGCACCAACAGGGCCCTTTACAGAAGAATGGACAGGGGTGGCAGTGAGTGGGGGAGTGGTAACCATGAGGACTCCTACCCACACATGCTACCATTTAAACAAGTCAGTTCACCCCAGGTATCCTTTAAATTGCACTTCTCTGCTGCACAAATAACTAGCTGCATAGAGCAGGAGGCATTTTTACTCATTTTCAACATTTGGATTAATCCATTAACTAGGAGAATACTATCGCAGTCCTGTCTGATTTTGGAAGAGGCATGTTAGGATGGCTATTTTTTTTACAGGGAAAAAATGTAAACAAGCTGAGATAATGTTTGCAATTAAACATACGAATGGATATACAGTAGATGGACTAGGTGTATTTTGTATTGTTTTTTTCACCACTTTTTCAGTGGAAAAGAGTGTGTGCAACAGTCTAGCTACATTTTATAGTAACCAATACAAAAGATGAATTACGCTTACCGTATATTACATTAGGTTTTGTAAGTGAGTTAAGGGGATGGTTGAGAAGTGCATACAAAAAAAGACATAGAAAGCAAATAATACTCGCCTTATCCTGGATTTTCTAGTAATGTATTGTACTATGTTATTTCCATAGTGTCAAGATGTCCTTCACATCTTTCAATTGTCACAGCACAGGTGAGTTCTAGAGAGTTCAAAGAGATGCTTACTGGAATCAGTCTGATGGTGGTGTAGTTGTAACTATATTACATACTGAATTTCATTTAATTCTAACAAGTATAAGGTATAAACAAATACAGTGGCTTGCTAAAGTATTCGGCCCCCTTGAAGTTTTCCACATTTTGTCACATTACTGCCGCAAATACGAATCAATTTTATTGGAATTCCAAGTGAAAGACCAATACAAAGTGGTGTACACGTGAGAAGTGGAACAAAAATCACACATGATTCCAAACATTTTTTACAAATCAATAACTGCAAAGTGGGGTGTGCGTAATTATTCAGCCCCCTTTGGTCTGAGTGCAGTCAATTGCCCATAGACATTGCCTGATGAGTGCTAATGGCTAAATAGAGTGCACCTGTGTGTAATCTAAGGTCAGTACAAATACAGCTGCTCTGTGACGACCTCAGAGGTTGTCTAAGATAATATTGGGAGCAACAACACCATGAAGTCCAAAGAACACACCAGACAGGTCAGGGATCAAGTTATTGAAACATTTAAAGCAGGCTTAGGCTACAAAAAGATTTCCAAAGCCTTGAACATCACACGGAGCACTGTTCAAACGATCATTCAGAAATGGGAGTATGGCACAACTGTAAACCTACCAAGACAAGGCCGTCCACCTAAACTCACAGGCCGAACAAGGAGAGCGCTGATCAGAAATGCAGTCAAGAGGCCCATGGTGACTCAGGATGAACTGCAGAGATCTACAGCTCAGGTGGGGGAATCTGTCCATAGGACAACTATTAGTCATGCACTGCACAAAATTGGCCTTTATGAAAGAGTGGCAAGAAGAAAGTCATTGTTAACAGAAAAGCATAAGAAGTCCCATTTGCAGTTTGCCACAAGCCATGTGAGGGACACAGCAACCATGTGGAAGAAGGTGCTCTGGTCATGGTCAGATGAGACCAAAACTGAACGTTTTGGCCAAAATGCAAAACGCTATGTGTGGCGGAAAACTAACACTGCACATCACTCTGAACACACCATCCCCACTGTCAAATATGGTGGTGGCAGTATCATGTTCTGGGGGTGCTTCTCTTCAGCACGGACAGGGAAGCTGGACAGAGTTGATGGGAAGATGGATGGAGCCAAATACAGGGCAATCTTGGAAGAAAACCTCTTGGAGTCTGCAAAAGACTTGAGACTGGGGCGGAGGTTCACCTTCCTGCAGGACAACGACCCTAAACATAAAGACAGGGCAACAATGGAATGGTTTAAAACAAAACATATCCATGTGTTAGAATGGCCCAGTCAAAGTCCAGATCTAAATCCAATCCAAAATCTGTGGCAAGATCTGAAAACTGCTGTTCACAAACGCTGTCCATCTAATCTGACTGAGCTGGAGCTGTTTTGCTAAGAAGAAGGGGTAAGGATTTCAGTCTCTAGATGTGCAAAGCTGGTAGAGACATACCCTAAAAGACTGGCAGCTGTAATTGCAGCAAAAGGTGGTTCCACAAAGTATTGACTTAGGGGGGCTGAATAATTACGCACACCCCACTTTGCAGTTATTTGTTTGTAAATAATGTTTGGAATCATGTATGATTTTCATTCCACTTATGTGTACACCACTTTGTACTGGTCTTTCACGTGGAATTCCAATAAAATTGATTCATGTTTGTGGCAGTAATGTGACAAAATGTGGAAAACTTCAAGGGGGCTGAATACTTTTGCAAGCCACTGTATTTAGGCTGCATACTCATTAATAATGTGAGTACATATTGCTTTCACTCATTCAGTTGGGCGCCAATGATTTGATAGTTAGAATACCTATTATTCTACTGTTGGCTTTCCCCACTACCTATGCCACCCCTATCTCTAACACTAAGGGCCCTTTTACACTTAATCATTTGCTCTCAGTTAAAACGGAAAGAAAACTGATTTTCAAAGTAAGTCCCATGTTTTCCAATGGCACCTTTCACACGTAACGCGTTTTAACTGAAATCTTCTTCCCAATGCACTGCTATGGAAAAAAACAGGTACCAACGCGTACTAACGCATACTAACGCACACTAACGCATACCAACTGATTAAGTGTAAAAGGGCCCTAACCCTCTCATCTACACTCAACTTCCTCTCAATAACTATCACCTCTATTCTACTCCTATGTATCCCCTAACACGAACCCTCCTACCTATATGTAACGGTGTCCAATGCCGATATCTAGAGCTTTGCTGCTCGCTGCCGTCAAAATTGTAGTAATGGCCAAACACCAGTGTCACTAACCTCTGCTGATGTCCAGAGCTTGGCTAGTGATACCTGACTAAGCCATCACTAACTGCTCGCTTCCACCGATGTCTGAAGCTAGCTGAAACCCGGCGCCATTACCCGCTCGCTGGCGCTTTTAGCCGGTCGCTTCCTGGTGCTTAAAGCACCCAGCGTACCACACCATTGTGGCCTATGTTGGCTCCTGGTATAACCTAACCTCAGCAACTCAAATTGACCCGCTCATCTCTCCATACCCACTAAATAACATTGCAGTCTATGGATTCCCTTCGGAAACCATTGCTTAAATAAACTGGTCCTGAGTATAATACTATTCAGTTTCTTGCAACCCTTGAGTAGATGTTAGATCGCTACAAATACTGTGCACTGAGAAAAGCGGATGTACAGATTGAGAACATCAGTGACTTTCTGATAATTATACAGTATATGTACATTTGGAAAAAAAATATCAAGTCGAGTTCACCTTATTGTTCCAGAAGCTTTGGTTCAATAAATGGCAAATAATTCACTGTAAAATGGTTTGTGATTGGCTGAAATCAACTATCGCACTTTAGATTTCACTGTGGTTTCACTACCTCCCTAAATAAGCCCCATAGAGGCAGAATCCCTTATTAATGTTTCCTATGCCTTTCTCTTCACAGGAGGATAATGAAGGAGACGTCACTGTAAACTTCTCTACTTTTCATCGTCAGTCTAGAGCGAGTAAAGCCCTATCTGCTGGCAGGGGAAACTTGGACTCCTCTTTCTTATAGAAGTCACGTGATGTGTAAAGTGAAAGTGTACAGCAGGGATTTAATTGATCTAGGCATTTTATCTGTATGGTGGGGACTGTATATGCAGGTGTTAGAGTGATCTAAAATAAACTTGTATTTTATTGTTTTTTTGTACTGTTACCGTCTGCATGCTCTCTATACAATTTTTGGGATGAGGGAGCAAACCGGAATGCCTGGAGAAAACCCACGCAGACACGGGGAGAACATACAAACGCCATTCAGATCGTGCCCTGGCTGAGATTCAAACCAGGGACCCAGTGCTGCGAGGCTAAAGTGCACCACCATGCTGTCTACTCCCAGTCCTCTTCACAAGAAATGCTTTCAAATGATATTATTTTAGAGTTACATAGCGCCATTATCTTCCGTGGAGCTGCCGCTGTACAATAAAGTAGACACCCCATATAGTTACAAGGCAATGGGTTACAGATAAACTACAACTGAACTGGTCAACAATACATCATACATGCAGCAATAACAACACTTAAGAGGGGAGAACAATAGGCAAGGGGGGCTTTGTACAAGGTTGCAGTGTGGTGGTTGGCTAATTTAGTGTCTTAGGTGAGGTTATATGCCTGTCAGAGGAAGTCAGTTTTCAGATTTCGCCTAAAGATTTAAAGTGAGGGTGAGTAATTAATAGATTATGGAAATGAGTTCCAGAGAAATGGGGAAATTCGAGAGAAGCATTTTATGCCAGAATGAGAATAAGTGACCAGGGAGAAAGAGGTGAGAATATGATTTATAGAGCGGATATTATATGCAGGACAGTATCTGGAGACAAGTGCAGTTAAGTAGGGTGGAGCAAGATTGTAGAGTGCTTTGTAGCTGAGAAAAGTATTTTAAAATGTATCCTTTGTGTGATAGGCAGCCAATGCAGGGACTGACAGAGCAGGTTAGCATTAAGGCATGTACACACGTCCAACAAAGACACATGACCAACCAGACGACATGACCAACCACACGACCAAGAGATTGTATGAATTGTATTTTCCACGTACCAACCAACTGAACAACCAACTCATTTGCAAACTGGGCACACAAGGGGAATGATGGACTGCATGACATGGCCGCATTCAAAACAAGTACAAGTTGTTCAAACGTGGTCAACTGTATATCAATCCATCCAACAGGAGTGTGAGTTTGTCCACCGGTTGGATTGGGCAAACTGCCTGTTGTCAGTTGCTTGTCTAGTCCTTTGTCGCACATAAACACTCAACTATCATCCAGAACAATTAAGGATGGACGATAATTGGGTGGAAAAGTTGCACGTGTGCACACGCCATTACGAAAGAAGAGATGAGTTATGACACAGAGTTCATGAGGGTTCAGAGTTCATGATGAACTGAGCGGAGCCAGTTGGTTAGCAGGTAGGCCACAGATGAGGATAATTCAGCTATGCCTCCCCCAGCCTCTGTTGTAATGGTTACGTGAATATTCATAAAAAAATTACCATTCATTGTGTCAGAAAACTGACAGAGAAGGTACAGGAGGGAGTGCAGCAGCCAAAATCGAGACATCCAGGAAGCCAACCTTGTCTGCTCTTGACAATCCGATTTCTACCCCTGAAGAGTATTCCTGGTGGGCCTAGGGTACCTAATAGTAAACACACACACACGTTACTGGTGCCCTCAGGGGTCAGGACTCAATGTCTCAGGTGACAATTTGGGGCCACATTCTGTACAGAGTGCAGGCTAGAAATACATTCTGTCGCTATGGAGTGGAAAGAGGACCAACGCCGTGGTACATAAGGGATCTGCACAGAGCAGGAGGGGTAAGAAAGTGAACAATTACCTCACCCAGTGCACAGGCTAGGTGATCCAGAAGTCTGGAACTCTTGCCAACGCCTCAGGGGGATTGTGGGCCAACATACACATGATAGATTCTCAGATGAGGCAGGCCTGACCGACCACCTCGGCTCAGAACTATCTAAAGTGTGTAGAAGTCTATAGTCTTACCCTTCCTACAAAGGTACATGCAAAAAGGACACCCGAAGATGTGGGCACCTGAAATATCCGCTAATAGAATATTAGTAATTTACTGATATTCAACTATTATGAATTGCGATAGCAAAATATCTGCAAGGGCCTATTCACACTAGGAGCGTTTTGCTGGCGATTTTGGCTTTTTAAAGCGCTAGTGCAATAATACCCTATGGACCCGTTCTCACTTGGGCGATTTGCGTTAATCGCCAAACGCAAATGTGTAGCCTGCACCATTTTCAGGCGATTTTCCAGCGATCGCGCTTAGTGCTTTAGAAGCACTAAACGTGAACGCAAAAAAAAGCCAAGTGTGAATGGTGATTTTTTTTTTCACGTTAATCGCCGTAAATCACCTGAGCAAAACGCTAGCAAAAGCGCTAGCGTTTTGCTAGTGTGAATGGGCCCTAAATGATACCAATATTTTACTACAGCTAACCCTAACCCTATTCTCTCATAGAACCCTCCCACTACCTATGCCTAACCACACCTGCCTTTGCCTAACCCTAACCGACCCTCCTGATGTCTAACCCTAACCAACCCTCCTGCAGATGCCTAATGTTATCACCCCCTCCCAAGCCTAACCTTTAAACCCTCTTCTCCATGCCTAATTTTAACCCCTAACCATAAAGCCACTCCCATAGACTCCTAACCCCACTGATATACTGTTTGCATAACAGTTTAAGATGCCTGCTAAATATTGTTTATAGCATAGTGAGTGGCCTCAGCACATTTATTGGACACCTCTGATTTTCTGCTAATCACTATTTGAATTGAAGCAGCCAAACTTCGATGGCTCTTTGGCACCCAATCTTCCTGCTTAATCCATTTGTAATAGCTTGCACAGCATCGATTACCTTCTGAATTTTTGAAATTAAGCTATTCTCTTCTAAAACAACTGGTAAGAGAAGTATGTCCAGTATTTGTACATTTCCTGATCAAATCAATTGTCAATAAAAGATCTGTATTCTAGTATGTTAGTTGTAGTTGTAGTACATTCTAGTTCGAATCAGTGAATAATGGCGCACAGCGCCTATACATAAGCATGGCGCCACATTAAAAAGATATGCTTATCGCTATTTATTGTTAGTACTGCATAATAATGGTACACAGGGAAAAAAGAAGAAAAACAGCACACAGTAACGTTATTTATCAATAGCGCCATTCATATGCCAAACAGCAGATGTTATTGCACACAGTAACGTTATTTATTAATAGCGCCCTACATAAGCCAAACTGCAGACGTTATTTAACTGCAAAATAACTGTCAAGGTTAGGGTTAGGCACCACCAGGGGAGATTTAGGGTTAGGCACCACCAGGGGAAATTTAGGGTTAGGCACCACCAGGGGGGTGGTTAGGATTAGGCACCTCCAGGGGGGTGGTTAGGATTAGGCACCTCCAGGGGTGGTTAGGGTTAGCACCACCAGGGGGGGTGGTTATGGTTAGCACCACCAGGGTGGGTGGTTATGGTTAGGCACCACCAGGGGGGTGGTTAGGGTTAGGCACCGCCCGGGGGGGGGGTCTAGGGGTTAGGGATAGGTACAGAGGGGGTTCTGTGTGTTAACGCTAAATTTCAATAAAATAAACAGAGCTAAATAACGATAAGGCTTTAACGTTAAATAGCGATAAGCGACAAACGGATTAGCGGCAACACCGTGCGCCATTATTCGCCAGCGCCGTTTTCAGATGGATCATTCTAGTTAGTGGTGTACTGTCGTCTTTTAAAAAATATGTATTATAATAAATACAAAATAATGACCCATATGTTCTTTAACTTTAATCGAATTGAAAAACAAAACAAAAACTGAGGGTTTAACTGCCCAAGACATCAATATACATTAACAAACATCACTTTAATAGTCATATAGGCAGCACAGTAAAATTGTCCTTGAATGCTATTTGTGTCACTTCACGTGATTCAAGGACAATTTTACTGTGCTGCGTCACATTTGACTATTATGTTAACCACTTGATGACCCACCCTTTACCCCCCCTTAAGGACCAGCGTGGTTATTAGTGATCTGTGCGGGGTGGGCTGTGCAGCCCCCAGCACAGATCAGGGTGCAGGCAGAGAGATCAGATTGCCCCCCTTTTTTCCCCCCTATGGGGATGATGTGCAGGGGGGGTCTGATCTCTGCTGCCTGCATGTGGCTGGCGGGGGGGGCACCTCAAAGCCCCCCTCCGCGGTGAAATTCCCCCCTCCCTCTCTTACCTGTCCCCTACCCGGTGATCCGGGCTGCACAGGACGCTATCCGTCCTGTGCAGCCAGTGACAGGACGTCCCCTGTCACATGGCGGCAATCCCCGGCCGCTGATTGGCCGGGGATCGCCGATCTGCCTTACGGCGCTGCTGCTCAGCAGCGCCGTACAAATGTAAACAAAGCGGATTATTTCCGCTTGTGTTTACATTTAGCCTGCGAGCCGCCATCGGCGGCCCGCAGGCTATTCACGGAGCCCCCCGCCGTGATTTGACAGGAAGCAGCCGCTCGCGCGAGCGGCTGCTTCCTGATTAATCAGCCTGCAGCTGGCGACGCAGTACTGCGTCGCTGGTCCTGCAGCTGCCACTTTGCCGACGCACGGTATAAGCGTGCGGTCGGCAAGTGGTTAAAGTGATGTTTGTTACTACATATTGAAGCAGGGCCGGAGATACCATAGGAAAAAATAGGCAATTGCCCCAGGGCCCCAGAGCCTGTAGGCGCCCCCAAGGTGTCCCTCCCCATCTTAACTGTGGCTCCCCAGGGACTCTGCAGAGTCTGTTAAGTTGGAAGGTGATTGGGGGAGGGTCAGCAGCTAGCTCAGGGGCACAGGAGGGAAATTTGGCTGCAACAAAGGGCCTCTAATGATGCTTTTTGGTCGAGGGGTGTCTGTTGGGGGGCCCCCAGGCTAATTGTGCCCTAGGGCCCAATTGTTACTTGAACCGGCCCTGTATTGAAGTCTTGGGCTGTTAAACCCTCATTTTTTGTTTTGTTTTTCAATTCGATTGGTGTATGATTATTAGAGGGGTGGCTGCTACTCTGAATATTGTTATTTAGCCTCCATATATACTTTGTTATTTAAGGGTATTGAAAATTATTTCAAACTCATACTTTTTTTTTTTTTAATTGGTAGAAAGTTGTAAAATTGTATCTGAACTAATGCAATGATACATTTTGTGGTGTACAAAACTCAGTCTTTTCCCGTGCAAGACTCTTCCAGATTTCATAGTAGTAATACATCATAGTATATGAACAATTAGCTTTACTTAGCAAGGAGGCAGGTTTCTCTTTTTTGCAAACCTCGGACTGATGAAACGATTACAGCAGACAATTGAATCTAGCATGACCTATTGAGAATGCTACCATGCCTTTAGTATTGATATGCACGTAAAATGGGGTAAGAACCTGGAATAACATTTGCTTAAATTATTCCAGATTTAGGTGGCTAGATTCCGGAGTGTAACTAAAACTCATGGGGCACCCTAGCAAAACATTGATGGGGCATGTAGTCAACCCTGTACATAGAATTCCCAGAATTCAGCAACACCATCTATGTCTGATCATTATCAAGCTGAGGAGTGTCATGGACAATGCTGTCTAAGCTGACAATAGCTTAGGTTTTCAACTATTCTTTAGTCTGTTCACATACATCATGATGTGCAAAAATGAGGGACATGCAAGGTTATCATGAATGCGTGTCTCAGTCTGCAGGCAGGAAATGAGAAATACAAAGCATACAGCATGGTCATTACCACACACTTCACATTCACAGAAGCCACACTACCTCATACCGAGTGGTGAGAAACTAATGTGTATATCATGTCTGAAAGTTATGCTCTTGTTCATTCAGCTGTGTCTGGTTAATATATATTTGCCTTAGTTCCTTTTATTTTACAGCTTGTGGAGTTTCATATTTGTCAAGTTCTCTTTTAAAATGTAATGTGTAACATATACTGTATCATCCATACCATGATCACAATATACTTTTTATAAATCTTATATACAATTATTATAACTGATCTATTTATTTATAGACGGTGCCGGTTTTAGACTTTCTGCCATCTGATGCAAGATTTGGAGGAAGCAGAGGGCCGTTTGGCAAAGCGTGGGGGGAGTTGTGCGGAACGGGATGAGGAGGTGTGACGAGCAGGCAGATTATACAGGAGAGCCGCATCACAAGACTTTCCCTCTCCATGGTGCGGCTGGCGCCAGCTCATCATCGCTCTGTATGGGCCTGGGTGGTGGGCTGCCGTTTCCTTTTCCTGTTTCCACGTGGTGGTGATGGGCAACATGCCAGACAGACGGCATGCTCTCTTCTTCCAGATTCCGAACTTTCGGTTTCTCCGCCCACTGGCGCCATCCTCATGTGCTGTATGTGTTTCCTTTGTGGCAGGGACCAGGGGAACACAGCCTGGGCGCCGGCATCCAGGTAAACGTTTGGCAGGAGACTGAAGGCCAAAGGCCAAGCCGCCAGGCATACTCTTCTACACTTCCTGTTTCTGCCTGACGCCACCCCCAAACTTCCACTACCTGAGGAAGTCACCTCACATGGCGTCAAGGGCGGCCCGGGCCTATTTATAGAGGGGCAAACTGATAAACATTTACTTTTTTTTTTATTTCCAAGCATTGCCTCAAAATTGCCTAGATTAATAATACAGTTAATAGTGCATTGCTTTACTTAAAGATTAGCTTAAATCCAGGATTGAACTTCATCCCAATTAGTATCCAAGACCCCCTTTCCCATGAGAAAAAGATAATCAGTGTAGTCTGTATGGCTGATATTTTGGTGAAACTCCTCCCACAGTGTGATGTCATGTCCATGTTCCTGACAGTTTGCTGTCTGTGAACCTTATTGCATTGTGGGAAATAACAGCTGTTTCCAACTGCCAAGCAAGCACCATCTCCCTCAGTGCATAGAACTCTCAGTAAAATAAAACATTCTATACAGATCACCTGAGAGGACTAAAGATGTCACCCCCAGTGATACATTTCAGAATGTAAATCAGGGAGAGGAAATATATTACAATGGGCAAACACTGACTAAATATGGTAAAAAATAAGCAATTTTTTAACTATGTAATTTTTACTACAGCCTGGAGATATGGCTCCTCTGAGCAAGACAATTCAGTTAGAAAGGTTTTGGTGGTGGAGGTGGTTTTGCGTTTGACCACTGCAGAGGAGGGTGAGGAGGGTGCAGGAAAATTGGCAGCAGAAAAGGTCAAAGAGGTAGAACAGTGAGTGAGCCAGTCAACCACCCCTTCTGCATCATGGGAAGTAATGCCTTTTGCAGGAGATCACATATGCCACGGCCACGGTATGATGAACCAGCATGACCCCAGAACTTCCATCATCTTTGTCTGAGTGAGTGACCAGGCTAGGAGTATTGTAAGAAATTACTCAGAGATAGATCAGAAATGGATCCATTACCTGTCTCACACTGCAAACATATAGCTATAGATTTCAGTATGAAATCTGGTGGAAATATGTGGAGCGCCTCCGCTTCCCATCTATGTGTACCCCACAGGATGTGCAGATTGTTGCAGGCTCACCTGTTCACCTCCTCCTATGTCCCGTGTCTTTTTCAATTGCCAACAGGGGCACTTGTACCCCATGACCCCGCTACATGTACATGATGTCACCAGCACATAGGTGAGTCTGCAACACTCACCATGAGCCCGGGGGACCTGACCAATCCCATTTGAACAAGATCTGTCTAGCATGCTGGATTGTTTTGTTAGATTTTGGCCAGATATTGTTCAGCATTATGATCAGGCAGCCACGTTGCGGCATCAATCTCTGGGAAATTAAATCATTATTATTGACTCTGCCACTCATTGATGCCACAAAGTGACAAATCTACTTTACTGATCTGTTGTTAATATGGCCCATCTTGCCATTGGTGCAGCAAAAGTGCAAAGGTTATCACACCACTCTCTTTTCTAACGCCACACAGTGAACACAGCAGATATAACAGAAAAATACACAGATTTATTAAAGCAATATCAAACAAATTTTGCATGAATACCAAAAGAAGTAAAAACCAATACGCAAACTTGACATACAGTCAGAACTGGAAGTCTGGGAAACTTTTCCCTTTCCTTATTGTTGTCTACATCCAGCCAAAATGCACCATGCAAACATTGTGGCCCTGGCACAGCACCAGAGATGACTAACACCCAATCTCACTGTTATACTGACTTTGTTGCTATGCCAGGGCCACAATGTTTCTGTGTTGTAATCTTACAGCATGGAAACAATGTAGTTCCATCTGAAAATGGCGCCTGCGAATAATGGTGCACAGTGTTGCTGCTAATCTGTTTGTCGCTTATCGCTATTTAGCGTTAAAGCCTTATCGTTATTTAGCGTTAACACACAGAACCCTCTCTGTACCTATCCCAACCCTAACCACCCCCCTGGTGGTGCCTAACCCTAACCACCCCCTGGTGGTGCCTAACCCTAAGACCCCCCTGGTGGTGCCTAACCCTAAATCTCCCCTGGTGGTGCCTAACCCTAACCTTGACAGCGTTACATTAAATCAATTCACCGTTTTGCAGTTAAATAACTTCTGCAGTTTGGCTTATGTAGGTTAGCTATTGATAAATAGTGTTACTGTTTGCAATAACGTCTGCTGTTTGGCATATGAATGGCGCTATTGATAATTAACGTTACTGTGTGCAGTTTTTCTTTTTTCCCTGTGCGCCATTATTATGCAGTACTAACGATAAATAGCGATAAGCGCATCTTTTTAATGAGGCGCCAAGTTTATGCATAGGCGCTGTGCGCCATTATTCACTGATCCGAACTAGAATATACTACTACTAACATACTAGAACACAGATCTTTTATTGACAATTGATTTGATCAGGAAATGTACAAATACTGGACATACTTCTCATACTTCATTATTCACTGATCCGAACAATGTGGCCCTGGCACAGCAATAGAGATGGCTGTGTGGCACCCAATCTCAATGTCATATGGTCTCTGATGCTATGCCAGGGCCACAATGTTTCCATGTAGTAATCTTGCAGCATGGAAACATTGTGGCCATCACACAATGCAAGAGGGAGACACCCCAACACACTATGCAGTTGGCACAACAGAAAGAACAATAATTCAAAGATCATTACTAACAGGATGTTTTCCAAAAAGAAATGTGAATACTTGTTTTACTAAAAAATACCTAAAAACACATTACACTGTACTTGACACCATGTCATCCTGCCAAGAAACAGCTCCGATGCCATTGAAGTACTCCACATATTTTTCTCGATTGTCCTGTGCTTTGGCAGTAGCCCGAGACGGAACGACAGGCTGAATACCAGTGAGAGTGGCTTCAGATCGCCATGCACCTGGGATCACCACACCATTGATCAAGTCCTCCTGGTCCAATTCATTGCCAGGCATATACGCTGCTCCATTTTGCCGACGAAGAAAGTTATGCAATACACAACATGCAAGCACAATCCTATCCACTGTTTCTGGGGCTAAGTTTATGGGCGTCTGAAATACACGGAAGCGTTGTGTCATTATCCCAAATGTGTTCTCCACTACACGCCTGGCACGGGTCAGTCTGTAGTTGAAAATGTTATGCTCTTGTGTGAGAGCCCCCAGAGGAAAAGGTTTTAACAAATGTTCCCACAGAGCAAAAGATTTGTCTGAAACAAAAACAAAGTTCAAGCCTCCGACGGTTTCCTCGTTTGTGAGCAGACCCAGGGAATTGTACTTCAGTTTATTCCCAAATACAGAGTGCTCTAAAAGCCCTCCAGACATCCTGCCATTCTTTCCTACATCCACCATTAAGAACTCGCATTTGGCGTTCACAAGGGCCAACAATATGATACTAAAGAACCCTTTATGGTTATTAAAGTATGAGCCCGAATTGTGGGGAGGGTGTATCCGAACATGCATTCCATCCAGTGCTCCTCCACAGTTGGGGAACTGCCACATGTCTGCAAACTGGGTCGCCACTGCCTTCCACTCCCCGGGTGTCTTTGGAAACTGGAAAAAAAAAGCAAAGAAACGTGTCAATACTGTATGTGCACCAAGCACACCCTACCTTACATAGTTATTTGGGTTGAAAAAAAGACATACAGTACATCCATCGAGTTCAACCAGAAAATATGGTAAAACACTAGCCTGCCCCCAACATATTTCAGTTGATCCAGAGGAAGGTGAATAACCTTAAGGGGCCCATACACCTAACGATTTTCCTGCCGATATACAGCAGATTCGATCACTGTGATCAAATCTGTAGTGAAATCGTCACGCAAATGCTGACAGAATGATCGATTTCCGTCCGAAATCAATAGTTCCCGTCGATCCGTCCGTGCGGAAGAATTTTCTCGATCGCCGGCGGGTCGGGAGTGCGTCGATAGCAGCATTCGAATGCCCGACGACCGACGCAATACAGCGGAGATACATTACCAGTTCCGGCCGGCGCGACTCCCCCGGTCTCCGCTGCCTTCACTCCGGGCTCCAGCTTCACTGAACTTCCTGTCCCGGCAGGAAGTTTAAACAGTAGAGCGCCCTCTACTGTTTAAACTTCCCCTGGACAGGAAGTTCAGTGAAGGCAGCCGGACCGGAGACCAGCGCAGAGAAGAAGACAGCGGAGACCGGGGGAGTCGCGCCGGCCAGATCAGGTAATGTATAGCTGGCGGGCAGACGGCGGCGGCAGCTCCACAGATTGTGATCGGTTTCATACTGAAATCGATTCACAATCTGTTTGCAGTAAAGGCAGCCATACGATTCCTCTCTGATCAGATTCGATCAGAGAGGGATCGATCTGTTGGTCGAATCTGATGGCAAATCGACCAGTGTATGGCCACCTTTAAAATGCTTTGATCAATTAGCTCTAAAAGGGAAAAATTTTATTCATGACTCCAGACGGCAATCATATTAAAGCCCTTCATCAACAATGCCGGAAATTACCTGGTATCGTATTTTCTGGAACATAACTTTTTTTCTCCCCCCAAAATGGGGAGAAAAAGTCCCTGTATCTTATATTCCAAAGACAGGGAACCCTGACTTACAAACACCCGCCGACCACCGTGACATCGGGTACTCACTGCCTTGTCCCCCTGTGTGGTCCTCCTGCCCCCAGCATGTCTCCGCTACCCCTGGGTAAAAATAGCGTCAGACTCGCTCACCTTCCCTATCAATTCCAGTGCTGTGTGGTCCTCCGCCTCCAGCATGTCTCCACTACCCCGCGAAAGAATAGTTAGCGGCAGAGCGGCTCACCTTTCTAGCTATTCCAGCGGCAGCGATCTGAAGAAATCTCGCGTAGCACGCGGCTTCCCCTAGTGACAGCTCCTGTTGACGCATTATCAGATCACCACAGCTGAATTCACTAGGAAAGTGAGACACTCTGCCGCTAACTATTATTTTGCAGAGGTAGCGGAGACATGCTGGAGGCGGAGGACCACACAGCGCTGGAATCGACAGGAAGGTGAGCCGGTCTCCTGCTAGTCTTATCCATGGGGAGCAAAGACATGCTGGGGGGGGGGATGGGGGGAGGGAGAAGGAGGGGGCTGGAGCCAACAGAAGAGGACAGGATGGGACACAGGGACTGGAGGACCACACAGGGGGCTGGAGGACACACACACGGACACACACAAAAGGAGGACAGGAATGGACATGGACACACACAGGACGACAGGAGGGGACACAGACACACACAAAAGGAGGAAAGGAAGGGACACGGACACACATACAGGATGACAAAATTATAGCCATGGAAGTTTTTTAATGTAGTGCCTTGTAGTACACACCATGCAATTTCCTGTTAGACGGGTTGAATCGATTATTTCCGAAAGGTCCAGTCTGATTTCTGATTAATTATTTACAAAATCAATCATAAAAACTATAGGAAATCAGATCTGACCTGTTGGAAATAATCAATTCAACCCATCTATCTGATGAGAAATTGATTGGTGTGTACCAGATATAAGGAAAGCATCTAAACCCCCCTTAAATGCAGGTATAGAATTTTCCTTAACTTCTTCCTGTGTTAATACATTTCACATTTTATTCACTCATACTGTATGGTAACAATACATTGCTGCTCCAATGATGAATTCTTACCTTCATGTATTCAGTAAGAAGGGAGTCTATGATCGCATTACAAGTCTCAGGGATCATTTTTTCAAGCATCTGGGCAGAAATAGAAGAGGATAACGTCAGGTCCTCATATGATCGTCCGGTTGCCAAGAATCGCAAGGTCACTGACAACCTTTCCTCCACAGTGATTGCTGTCTCCATGCTCGTGTCCTGCATCCTCATTCTCTGGCTGACCTTTTGCAGCAGTTGCTGAAAGTTTTCATTGGTCATGCGGACATAGCTTTTAAAGTCCTCTGGATTATTTTCCCGTAGTTCACGAAGCAGACCCGGCTCCAAACTTATCGCCCTTTTCTGTAGCATGTTCCTCTTCTCCACAGTGTGCCTTCTCTTTTGCTTTTGCGTCATTGATTCACAGAGCAGAAGGGCTCCAATCAGTATTTCCGTGTCCGAATCGCTTAGAGACATGTTCACCGTTCCAAATCCAAGTGCACAATGGTCACAAAATGGAGAAGAAAAAGTTGTTAGAACAATAGACCTAAAAGATTAGACGGGGCAGACTTTGACATAGATCAAATGACTGCTCTAGGTGATAGGAATGCCTGTTAAATCAAATTTGGGGATTTTCCTTTCACAGTCCAATACTGTCTGTATCTTCCGACTCCTCATTATAATTTAGTATTTGCATTCAATGGACTGGCCAAACTCAGCAGATTAGCCTCTCAATCGATATTTATCCAATCAGTTACACCCACTTCAGTCTATTTCACCTTCCAATTACTTGAGAAAACACATTATTAAGGCCCATACACACGTCGGATTTCCGCAAACGACGGGTCGTTTGAACGTCCCGTCGTTCGCCCGCCCTTTCGATCCGCCCGGCGGATCGCTCAAACTCACTCTTATCAAGTGAACGATAGTCTGTACACACGCCGGATTTAGCGGGCGAACGACGGAACGACGGGACGTTCAAACGACCCGTCGTTCGCGGAAATCCGACGTGTGTATGGGCCTTTACAGTCTACAGTATATGGACTTGTTCAAGGTTTATAGATAAGGTAAATTAATCAGACCATACTCAGTATAGCTCCATTGCTCCAAAGCAATGAGCATGTATAATCAGCAGGCCAAGCATGGATGTTTGTTTATAGCGCTATCCTATGTGAAATTTGTTTTTAAAACTACTCATTGCAATGTATTCATAGCTTTCCAATGGTACTGCTGCAAGAAACTGTGTCCAGCTCTGTTTATACAACAAAAAACTAACAATGGTAACCAAACTAAAATAAAAGCATGGCTGTCAAGATATAAATAGGATTGGGTGAACGACTCCTGGCGAATAACAAGCGTTTGTTTTTTACCGCAAATTTTCACATCCAAAATTCACGTTTGCATTTAATATTGAAGTCGAAGGCCACTGACTTTAGCAGTTAATAACAATACCACCATACATGCTGGAATTTGCAGAGCATATTAAAGAGAACAGTGGGAACAAGAGGAAAAACCGTTTTCAAAAAGACCCAGTGGTTTGTGAGAAAATCGATTTTGAATACTTCAAAGAAAAAAAAATGTATGCAGAATTCAGATTGTGAGTTTTGTGACTTGCTCTGGGGTGTGCTATACTAAGTACAGCAAGTCCAGGGCTGGGAATGGGATCAATGTGTGGCACTGTTCATTGGTTGTTGGGGCAGGGGTCAGCGCATGTTGCGTTTCCTGTCGTTTGTCAGATATCAAGAGGATATGGTGCTGAATAATTGCTGAAAATACTTTCATGGGAGTAACGAAAATTAAGTATTGACGGAGAACCGCGAACTTTTCCGGAAGTTTGATTCGCCCCCATAGTGCATCATTAGGGTCAACTTTGACCCTCTACATCACAGCCAGCAAGTAAAATTGTAGCCAATCAGGTTACACTCCCTCCTGGAGCCACCCCCCCCCCCCCTTATAAAAGGCAGGCAGAGTCAGGCATTGGACTCACTCGTGTGCCTGCAGTAATTAGAGAAGGGAGAGCTGCTGCAGACTCTCATAGGGAAAGCTTAGTTAGGCTCTTGTAGGCTTCTTAGCTTGCTCCTTGCTGATTCTTATTGCTAAAAAAAAGCACCCCTCAACAGCTCTTGAGAGCTAATCTTGTTCTTGTGATCTGTGTTTTTTTTTTTTTGTGACCCACTTGCATTATATACAGCCCTGTCAGTCAGTCGCAGCTGGCCTTTGGTACAATTCCTACTGTGCCACTGGCAGGCCCAGCACATTCAGTGACTACCTGTGTGTGTGTGATAGGCAGCTGCAGATTTGTAATCCCATCCCAATCACTGCACCTGTTCACTGTTCAGTGCACCTACCTACCTAAGCGCACACACTGTTAATACCACCAGTCATTGCACCTGTTCACGGCGGTACCTGTGTGTGTGAGACAGGTGCACATTTGTAATACCTATCACTGCACCTGTTGTGTTCAGTGCACCTACCTACCTACGTGAGCGCATGCAGAGTGATATTTAATACCACCAGTCACTGTACGTGTGCGTGTGTGTGTGTGTGTGTGTGTGTGTGTGTGTGTGTGTGTGTGTGTGTGTGTGTGTGTGTGTGTGTGTGTGTGTGTGTGTGTGTGTGTGTGTGTGTGTGTGTGTGTGTGTGTGTGTGTGTGTGTGTGTGTGTGTGTGTGTGTGTGTGTGTGTGTGTGTGTGTGTGTGTGTGTGTGTGTGTGTGACAGGTGCGATATACCACTCCGTGCATACCTGTTAACTGCACCTGTGTAACTGCACATTGTATTAGTCAAGTCAGTGCATACCTTTCACTTCATCCCCCCCAATATGGACAAAACAAGAGGCAGAGCCAGAGGCAGGCCACCGGGCAGGTCTGTTTGAGGTTGCGCTGTCGGGATTTCATGCGGCCCTCAACCAAAGTACAGTGTTCAGAAGAAGGCACGTGCCATCAACCCCCAATATTGTCAGGACGTACTTGACTATTTAACACAGAACACCTCATCTTTCTCAGCTTCCGCACGGAAGCGCGACATATCTTTCTCCTCCTGCTCCGATTCTGGCACCCCACTTAACACTCAGTCAGCCGCCACCACCAAAGTGCCATCATCCCAGGGCTCAGTGTTGTGGAAATTTTTTTGTGTGTCTGCCTCAGATGAGAACAATGCCATCTGTACTCTCTGCCACCGAAAATTGAGCCGTGGAAAGACCAAGACCCGTGTAAGGACAACTACCTTACGAAGGCACATGATTACAAAGCACAAACTGCAATGAGATGACCACCTGAGGAAAAGCAGCACACAAAAGCAAAGCCACACACCACAGTGGAAGATACCAGGCCGCATTTTTTTCTCAAAAAAGGTGATACCTTAACTGTACCGTGATGTTGAAAAGCAAGTGGTGACATCTCTGGCACACAGCGTTGGGTCAAGGGTCCATCTGACCACAGATGCCTGGTCTGCAAAGCACGCTCAGGCCTGCCCGAAGACTAAGTCAGTCCCCACACACAGCATCTCTGCCTGCACACCGTGTGATTGCCTGCCCCAAGACTAAGTCGCTCCCCACACAGCATCTCTGCCTGCAGGCCGGTTGACTGCCTTCTCCGCCACCACCAACAGGGTCCAGGACTCCAGGTGGATTCCTGAATTTTTAAGGCTGCTGCTAGCAGCGGCCGCTATAATAATTTTTCTGGTGCATGCCTGCCTAATTTTTCTGGCTGCACTGCAGCTGCAACAACAAAACAAAAGGCATGTACATGTGACAATTCCGGGCTGGAAAGCCACCATCACCTGCACTGTCTCTTCATGGTGCGCACCAGTCCAGCACGGCCGTCACTACACAAACAGCTGTTTGCAGTCACTGCATACCTTTCACTGCATCTTTGACTACACATTGTATTATACTTGGCCATCAGTGCATACCTTTCACTTGAATGGATGGCAGACTTGCCCTCCATAACAGATTCTCATTAAAGGATTTAAAGTTGATTCATCTCATATACAGCAGGGCCTTGCCCTCGAAAGCCCTCCTGTATTGTTATTTTTGGTCACTACCTCGGGACGTGCATGCCATGCCTCCTGCCTTCCTTGGATGTGTGGTAGCCGTTCCTGCTCCTTTGCCCACAGCGTGCCTGCTTCCTTCCTTGGATGTGTGGTGGTGGTAGCTGTTTTAGGCTCCCACTCTGGAGTGGAATCGAACCAGGATTCCCCGGCCATTACCTGTGGCCACCATGGTACTGAGAAAGTACCATCGAACGCAGTGGCGGACACAGCCAGCAGTGGGCCCCTGTGCAAAATTGTAATTGTGGGCCCCCTATGACCTGTGGCGCGCGCCGCGGCAAAAAACAGTGGATAGAGCCTGCGGCGCGTAGCGCCGCGGCAAAAAATGGGCGTGGCAATGTCCGGATGAGGGCGGAGCTAACTGTAACTTAAAGCGAACCCGGGGTGAGGGTTTATTTCCTTTTAAACAATACTAGTTGCCTGGCGGCCCTGCTGATCTATTTGGCTGCAGTAATAAACTGAATTACACCAGCAACAAGCATGCAGCTAATCTTCTCAGTTCTGACAATATTGTCAGAAACCCCTGACCTGCTGCATGCTTGTTCAGGGTCTATGGTTGAAAGAATAAGAGGCAGAGGACCAGCACGGCAGCCAGGCAACTGGTATTGCTTAAAAGGAGAGAAATATGTCAGCCTCAATATTATTCTCACCTCAGGTTCCCTTGAAAAGTGCAACGCAAAGACAGTGGGCCCAAGTTTTGGTGACCCTTTCACCATAATTGTGCAGGTTTTCTCAAGAAAATACACATATATGCCCAGAAAATACGTGCAATCATGTCGGCAGATATGCCCAGAAAATACGTGCAATCAAGTCGGCAGATATGCCCAGAAAATACATGCAATCAAGTCGGCAGATATGCCCAGAAAATACGTGCAAACAAGTCGGCAGATATGCCCAGAAAATACATGCAATCAAGTCGGCAGATATGCCCAGAAAATACGTGCAAACAAGTCGGCAGATATGCCCAGAAAATACGTGCAATCATGTCGGCAGATATGCCCAGAAAATACATGCAATCATGTGGCAGACCTGCCCAGAACATACACCTGCTAATATAAATAAAACAAAAACATTTACTCACCTGCAGCAGCAGACCTCCTGTCCCAGCCTCCATCCGGCGCGCAGCTCCCATGGGTGGTTGGGTGGATAGGTAGCCTAGTGGGTGGGTGAGTGGGTGGGTGGGTAGGTAGCCTGGTGGGTGGGTGGGTAACTAGCCCGGTAGGTAGGTAGGTAGCCCGGTGGGTGGGTAGGTAGGTAGCCTGGTGGGTGGGTTGGTAACTAGCCCGGTAGGTAGCCGGGTGGGTGGTTAGGTAGGTAGCCTGGTGGGTGGGTAGGTAGGTAGCCTGGTGGGTGGGTTGGTAACTAGCCCGGTAGGTAGCCGGGTGGGTGGTTAGGTAGGTAGCCGGGTGGGTGGTTAGGTAGGTAGCCGGGTGGGTGGTTAGGTAGGTAGCCTGGTGAGTGGGTGGGTGGGTAGCCTGGTGGGTGGGTAGGTAGCCTGGTGGGTGGGTTGGTAACTAGCCCGGTAGGTAGCCGGGTGGGTGGTTAGGTAGGTAGCCGGGTGGGTGGTTAGGTAGGTAGCCGGGTGGGTAGGTAGGTAGGAAGCCTGGTGGGTGGGTAGCCGGGTGGGTGGGTAGGTAGGTAGCCGGGTGGGTGGTTAGGTAGGTAGCCGGGTGGGTAGGTAGGAAGCCTGGTGGGTGGGTAGGTAGCCGGGTGGGTAGGTGGGTAGGTAGCCGGGTGGGTAGGTAGCCGGGTGGGTAGGTAGCCGGGTGGGTGGTTAGGTAGTTGGGTGGGTGGTTAGGTAGGAAGCCTGGTGGGTGGGTAGGTAGCCGGGTGGGTAGGTAGCCGGGTGGGTGGTTAGGTAGTTGGGTGGGTGGTTAGGTAGGAAGCCTGGTGGGTGGGTAGGTAGCCGGGTGGGTAGGTAGGTAGGAAGCCTGGTGGGTGGTTAGATAGTCGGGTGGGTAGGTAGGAAGCCTGGTGGGTGGGTAGGTCGGTAGCCGGGTGGTTAGGTAGCCGGGTGGGTAGCTATCCGGGTGGGGGGCCCGACTCCTATCCTCCCTCCCTCCCTTCCTTCCTCACCTCGGGGGGCCCCCTCCCGATATGCGCGGCGGGAGAGCGAGCGGCAAATGCAGGAAGTCTTCAGGGCTCTCCAGGCATCCGCTAGAGGCCCAGCCGCTGAGTCTCCAATATGTCTCCAACTGGAGACATATTGGAGACTAAGCGGCTGGGCCTCTAGCGGATGCCTGGAGAGCCCTGAAGACTTCCTGCATTTGCCGCTCGCTCGCTCGCTCTCCCGCCGCGCATATCGGGAGGGGGGCCCCCCGAGGTGAGGGAGGGAGGGAGGATAGGAATCGGGGGGCCCCCCGGGGAATAAAATAATAAAAAAAAAAAATACTTAATGGGCCCCTGAAGAAAACGGAACTTCAGGGGCCCTCGTGCGGCGGCACGGCCGTATGTCCGCCACTGATCGAACGTTTCAAACAGTTGAATGAATGGCAGACTTGTCCTCCATAACACTTTCGTGGCAAATGCTTTCGAATTGGTTCGTCTTGCGCTGGGTCAAGGGTCCATCTGACCACAGATGCCTGGTCTGAAAAGCACGGTCAGGGCAGGTACATTACTTATACAGCAAATGGGTCCTTACCATGTGTGGTGGTGGTAGCCGGTTCTCAGGCTCCCACTCCGGACAGGAATCGAGCCCTGATTCCCCGGCCATTACCCGTGGTCACAATGGCAGACTTGCCCTCCATAACAGATTCTCGTTACTGAACAGCCAGCAGAAAATGTAATTAAAAAAAAATAGATGTAAGCTTTAACAATGGTAGAGAAAGAACCATCGAAAGTTGATAAGGCAGTCAGACATTTCCTGTTATCACTGAGGAAGAGCAATCTCGCCATGGTGCGCACCAGTCCAGCACGGCCGTCACAACACAAACAGCTGTTTGCAGTGCGTTACACAGTGAGTTTGGTGTGTCAGTGGGAAGCAGTACTCTAAATATACTCCCTGATTGACGTATACATATGCAAGATGTTTTAAAGCACTTTAGGCCTGCAATTTAGCATTCAATGTGATTTCTGCCCTTAAACGCTGCTTTGCATTAAATCCAGATTTTTCCCCGGGACTTTTGGCGTCTATCCCACTCATCCATGCAAAAACTCAGATGTTAGACCCCTTGAAACATCTTTTCCATCACTTTCTGGCCAGCATAAGTGTTTCTAGTTTCAAAGTTCAAGATACGACAATAGTATTAAGCGCTCTGATCTATTAGTCAGGTGTGTGTACCCTCATCATAGGGGAGCCTCATATGGTCAATCTAATCTCCAACAACCACAAACTACCATATAGTTTTCACATCACACTGTACTTTATAATTGCAATACAACCCCCCCCCCCCCAAACCCCCATAAAACCGTGAGCCTACAGCAGGGCAGTTTCTAGGCCAAAATGCACCCAGGGCGAGGGTGTAAAAATTGCGCCCCCTCCCCGAAGCAAGGTATGGGTGCCCACAGTATAGGTTAGCCAGGTCTAGTTGCACTCAGTATAGGTCCCCCCAGTATGGGTAGCCAAGAGTAGGTACCCCAGTATAGGCAGCCAGCTATAGGTCCCCCCAGTATAGGTAGCCAGCTATAGGTCCCCCAGTATAGTTGCCCCAGTATAGGTTAGCCAGGTAGATGCCTCCAGTATAGGTTCTATAGGCAGGTGCCCCTGGTATAAGTTAGATAGGTAGGTGCCCCAGTACAGGTTAGCTAGGTGGGTGCTTCTAATATAGGTAGCCAGAATAGTTGCCCCCAGCATAGGTTAGATAGGTAGGTGCCCCCAGTATAGGTTAGTTAGGTAGGTGCCTGCAATATAGGTAGCCAGTATAGTTGCCACCTGTATAGGCTAGCTAGCTAGCTAGGTAGGTGCCCCAAATACAGGTTAGATAAGTAAGTGCCCCCAGTATAGGTTTGATAGGTAGGTGCCTCCCAGTATAGGTTTGATAGGTAGGTGCCCCCCAGTATAGGTTTAATAGGTAGGTGCCCCCCAGTATATGTTAGATAGGTAGGTGCCCCCCCCCCCCAGTATAGATAGATTAGGTAGCTGCCCCCCAGCATAGGTTAGATTAGGTACGTGCCCCCCATCATAGGTTAGATTACGTAGGTGCCCCCCAGCATAGGTTAGAATAGGTAGGTGCCCCCCAGTATAGGTTAGATTAGGTAGGTGTCCCCCAGTATAGGTTAGATTAGGTAGCTGCCCCCCAGTATAGTTTAGATTAGGTAGCTGCCCCTCAGTATAGGTTAGATTAGGTAGCTGCCCCCCAGTATAGGTTAGATTAGGTAGCTGCCCCCCAGTATAGTTTAGATTAGGTAGCTGCCCCTCAGTATAGGTTAGATTAGGTAGCTGCCCCCCAGTATAGGTTAAATTAGGTAGGTTCCACCACAGTATAGGTTAGATTAGGTAGGTGCCCCCCAGTATAGGTTTCATAGGTAGGTGCCCCCCAGTATATGTTAGATAGGTAGGTGCCCCCCCCCCAGTATAGATAGATTAGGTAGCTGCCCCCCAGCATAGGTTAGATTAGGTAGGTGTCCCCCAGTATAGGTTAGATTAGGTAGCTGCCCCCCAGTATAGTTTAGATAGGTAGCTACCCCCCAGTATAGTTTAGATTAGGTAGCTGCCCCTTAGTATAGGTTAGATTAGGTAGCTGCCCCCCAGTATAGGTTAGATTAGGTAGGTGCCCCCAGTATAGGTTAAATTAGGTAGGTTCCCCCACAGTATAGGTTAGATTAGGTAGGTGCCCCCCAGTATAGGTTTCATAGGTAGGTGCCCCCCAGTATATGTTAGATAGGTAGGTGCCCCCCCCCCCCCCCAGTATAGATAGATTAGGTAGCTGCCCCCCAGCATAGGTTAGATTAGGTAGGTGTCCCCCAGCATAGGTTAGATCGGCAGCAACCCCCAGTATAGGTTAGGTAGGTTCGGTAGGTTTCCCCCCCCCCCCCATAATGGAGGGGGAAGCCGGAGCCGCAGGGAGGGCAGCCCGACCTCTCCCTCCCTCTCCCCGGGCCGCCCTCCATGCTCCCCCCTCCGATGCAGAGTAAATAGCGCAGCAGGAAGCTCTCTCTGTACACAACTACTCACCTTCCTGTCCACTGGCCGCTGATCTCCTCTCGGAATAGACGCTAATACACACGCTGCTAAACAGGAAGCAGCGTGTGTATTAGCGTCTATACCGATAGGAGATCAGCAGCGAGTGGAACGCAGGAAGGTGAGTAGTTGTGTACAGAGAGAGCTTCCTGCTGCGCTATTTACTCTGCATCGGAGGGGGGAGCACGGAGGGCGGCCAGGGGAGAGGGATGGAGAGGTCGGGCTGCCCTCCCCGCGGCTCCGGCTCCTCCTCCATTACAGCGCTCCCCCTCCCAACAGCGCCCAGGGCGGCGGCACGGGCCGCACGGCCCTAAAAACGGCCATGGCCTACAGTGATTCTCAGTCTAAAGCTGGCCATACACTTGCCCGATTTGCCGACGTTTCGACAGCAGATTCGATCACTGGGATACAGTAAAAATCGGCCGGAAATTGGTAGCGGAAAGCGGAATCGGTATTTGGCAATGGCGGAATGCGGAATTACCGCGGAATCGGAAATTGGCATTTCCGACCATCCCTATAGTTGACACAGCCGGCTGTGTATGTTTAGGCTGAGAATCACTGTAGGCTCACGGTTTTATGGGGGGTTTGGGGGGTTTGTATTGCAATTATAATAAAGTACAGTGTGATGTGAAGACTATATGTTAGTTTGTGGTTGTTTCAAAGTTCGCCTCCCAATTGAAGTCTATTGCGGTTCTCCAAAGTTCACGCAAACAACTTTTGCGGAAGTTCGCGTTCGCGAACCAAAAATCGGAGGTTCGGGCCATCTCTACTCACTAATAAAAAAAAAGTAAAGGTGCGTCATAAAAGCGAGAGGAGTTAGGATATCATTGGGATGTGAATGAGTGGAGGATATGGAGTTTGGAGATGTGGGGTTTTGCTAGATTGCTGTATGATCTATCAGTATGAATGTATGATTGTGAAGTCCCAGACCACAAGCATGTGTGAATGTCAATGAACAAGTGAGTATACATGTACACAACAGGCCTATGAATAGGTAAGGCCTGGTTTCCACTTATGCGTTTTGTGTCAGATTTTGCAACTACTGGTAGTGAATGAGGTTGTTTCAATTCAATGCAAATTTTCATATGCGTGAAAAAATCTGAGGTCCTGTATCATTTTTTCGGACATCGCGTACGATTCGCGTACAATGCTTTGTATAGGCAATGCGAATTTTTGCGTTATTTGCCCGAAAATTTGCATTAGATCCATGGTTACAGGAAGTTGTCAGCAGTCATGACTAAGCTGTTACTAGGCAGATTATGTTATATTTAACTAATGCAAATGTTTGCGTATGAAAATTTGCATAAAAATGCGAATTTTCACCAATCAGAAAAATCGTATGCAATTTTTTTGCAGGTGAAAATGTCACGCTACAGTGGAAACGTAGCCTAATGCTAGGTACACACTATGAGATTTTCTGGCCGATTTACTGTCAGATCGATTATTTCCAACATGTCTGATCTGCTTTCCGATCAATTTCCGAGCTTTTTCCGATCGATTTCCATTCACTTCAATAGAAAATCGATTGGAAAATGCTCGGAAATCGATCAGAAAGCAGATCGACATGTTGGAAATAATCGATCTGCCAGTAAATCGGCCAGAAAATCTCATAGTGTGTACCTAGCATTAGACTAGTTGTAGCATATAAAGATGTTCTTCTCAGTCTTCCTTGATCAATATGGTCTAATTGTAAGAAAGAACATATGTAATAAATAAAAACATTTTGGTGTGATTTTCAAACTATGATGATAGCAATGCTCAACAGATGTACGGCATTGTAGCTCTGAATACCATAAGTTGAGCGACCACATAGTGCAGAGTTTGATATAAAATAACTAAATTACAGCCTGGACATCAGATGAAATCCACTCACACCCCAGTACTAGTCTAGCTGCCTCCTCATTGTTATTCAGTATTTGCATTCAATGGGCTGGACACACTTAACAGATCAGCCTATGAATAGATATTTACCCAGTCTGCGATACCCACTTCATTCTATTTCACCTGCTGTTTGCCATAGAAAACCCAATTACAGCATGTATGGTCTTGTTTATGGTTTTATAAACAGGTAAATGAACTCACACTATACACAGTACAGCCCCACCCACCCATAGAAATGATCATGTACAATCAGCAGGCCAAGCATGTATGTGTGTATGCATATGTCCCATAGGATAGATCAATGGACTGCTCTCTGAAATGTATTCATAGCTTTACAGTGATACTGCTGCAAGGCACTGTGTCTATTTATATAGCAGAAAACCAACACAAGAATATTCATGAAAATAAGAGCATGGAAGTCTAGATACAAAGAGTGCAGCAACAGAAGACAATGAAGGCACTCTATGAAGATGTGTTGGTCTGGATCTACAAGGATACCCTGCAAACATTCACAATAATATAACATAACATACAATCATTCCTGGTTGTAGGGAGTGAATCCCAGATGAGAATGTCTCTGCAGTGATTGGTCTCTGGTGTTCAGCAATGACTGAACAATTTGGGGCCTATTTATTGAAAGCATAACCTCATCTACACGGCTCCGATCCGGCGGATTGATTAGCCGCCGGATCGCTTCTTCCGCGTCCCCGCTCGCCGCGCATGCGCCAGATAAGATTCCCCGCTCGTCCCCGCCGGCGCCGCTAATCTTCCGCTCGATTCCCTGCCATTGTCCCCTCGCGGGGAACGAGCAGGGAATCGGCGATAGGGAGATCCGTCCTGTCTGATCTTATCAATCGTGCCGCATCAGCGGCTCGATTGATAAGCCACATCGTCGCCTCATCTACCCGTGTAGATGAGGCTTAACATTTTAGCTACACCACTATTCACATAATTCCTCATACATTAAATCCGCTGACATTCTGGCGTAAGGCCCATACACACGTCCCGTCGTTCAGTCGTCCGCACACGAAGTCATTCGGGTGATAAGACTGATTTTGAGCGATCCGCCCGTTCGCAAAAATCCGCCGTGTGTATGGGCCTTAAAGCTACACACTAAAATTCAGTTCACCAAAACAATTATACATGAGCAGCTGGAAAGTAGTGCCAGTACAGGTGTCCCCAAAATGTACAGCCTCACCTTAATTGGGGGAAATGTTAGCACTATATACATGCATAATAATGCATAATAATATATAACATTTTTAATTTGGGATACTGTATTTTTTTTAGGGGGGGTTACTGCTGTGTCTCACTACTAAGGAGACTTCCCCTCATGTCCTACCTCTGAAATCTCTATTCCACCATTGGGCAATAGGTAATATGATAGAATCTGTAATTTTACTAATTTTTATCGCTAAATAGAGATGTTGGTGAACCGTTCGCCAGTGAATCTCTATGGGCCGATACTACATCCAGGTCGCTATGACCCGTAGCAGCACGGCTGCGCTGGGCTGGCGGTGCGAGTCTGATCGCACGCCTGTTGCCGGGCACTCTCTCCGCATGAGCGTGACATCACTCATGACGTCACGCACATGCGCAGAGAGTGCCCGGCAACGGGCACTTGATCAAGGACGTGCACTGCCGGCCCAGTGCAGCCGTACTACTACAAGTCATAGTGACCCGGATTTAATACAGGGTGAGGGGTTCGTCGGCGAACGGTTCGGGACATCTGACATAACTCAATTCTCACTTAAATCCTCCCTGTATCAATGTCCTACTCTACCGGCCGCAATTTCTGCTGAAATCAATGCCACCTTTGCCACTATAAACCTCCTCCACCACTATTCATAATGCCCAATTATAAAATGTATCAGGCACTGCAGGCGCCCAAATTACCCCCAGGGTGTCCAATTAACATTGTGGTCTATGCGGCGCCCATTTTACTAATTTGCCGTCGGAACCCAAATTAATTGCTTGTTTTTAAGTCATCTCTACTAGGCTACTTTCACACTGCAGAATTGCATTGTGTTCCCTGGGAAAAAAAAGGAAAGCATTGCAACACATGGGAAAAGTTGCATTGCACATAACGTCTGCGGTATGACAAACGCGTACGTACAAAAAGGGCGCCTGGACAAAAAGGGCGCGGGGTGTAAACTCTAAATAATAATTAATCATTAATAGGGTTTATAAATATAGTGTGCTATATTTCGTTTACAAATAATGTTTAACAAAATTATAAATCATTAAATAATGTTTATGAAATCGGAAATTGTGAAAACGTTAATCTTCCCTGTTTCAAAAGTTAAACTTATAATTACGTTTATAAAAAAACCAATAATATATGTTTAATTGTTATAATTGTATATTATTGTGAATAACAGTCATTTATGGTTTGTTCTTATAATAAAATCTGAAAATATTGTTTATAAAGATGATATAAATATAACTACGTTCGTAATAAGTGTTGTAATACATTAGTAATTATTACTAAAATTTTACTAAAACTATACCTAAGCCTACTCTTACACAGAACCCTACCTGTACCTATCCCTAACCCCTAGACTCCCCTGTTGGTGCCTAAACCTAAGACCCCCCTGTTGGTGCCTAAACCTAAGACCCCCCCTGTTGGTGCCTAAGTAACCCTCCCTGTACCTACCCCTAACCCCTAGACCCCCCTGTTGGTGCCTAAACCTAAGACCCCCCTGTTGGTGCCTAAACCTAAGACCCCCCTGTTGGTGCCTAAACCTAAGACCCCCCTGTTGGTGCCTAAACCTAAGACCCCCCTGTTGGTGCCTAAACCTAAGACCCCCCTGTTGGTGCCTAAACCTAAGACCCCCCTGTTGGTGCCTAAACCTAAGACCCCCCTGTTGGTGCCTAAGTAACCCTCCCTGTACCTACCCCTAACCCCTAGACCCCCCTCTTGGTGCCTAAACCTAAGACCCCCCTGTTAATGCCTAAACCTAAGACCCCCCTGTTAATGCCTAAACCTAAGACCCCCCTGTTGGTGCCTAAACCTAAGACCCCCCTGTTAATGCCTAAACCTAAGACCCCCCTGTTGGTGCCTAAACCTAAGACCCCCCTGTTGGTGCCTAAACCTAAGACCCCCCTTTATTATGTGGATAATTATGTTTTACTAATTGTGGATTAAAAAAATATTTTGCAATTTACGTTACGTACTGATCGCTTTATTTTGTGAATAATAATGTTTTACAAACAGTAAGGGATAAAACTTTAAATAATGTTTTAATTATTTAAATAAGATAAATATGTTTAGTATTTTCATAAACGTTATTCGGCACGGGTGCATTTTATAAACGTAAATCACCACAAGTTCAGTTATAAATCATTAAACAGCTCCGGGCGCCGTTTGTAAACTTTATTTAGCTCCTGGCGCCGTTTATAAACTTTATTTAGCTCCGGCGCCCTTTTTTCCTACCCGGCGCCCATTAAACGCTATTTATTATGGGAGTGAATGGCGGCGCCCTTTTTGTCCACTAGCGGCATGCGCCCTTTTTTCCCAGCTCCATGACAAACAGTGAAGCATACAGTACATAGAAAGTATGCTTCTCTGTAACTGTTAACAGGTGCATTATGCTGAAATGCACTGCAGGCTTTGCATTATTGCAAACGGATCCATCGCACAACACTGCTAACATGCCAATATAGACAGTGCCATCACATCTACATTGTTTTGCATTAACAGTGCGATTATAATGATGCAACAAACCAGTATGAAAGTGGCCTGACCTCTGTCTGCCTGCATGGAAAGACTTGTCCACTTTCTGAGAATGTAAAAATCAAACAGAAATAAAAGGCTAAACTTTAATAAAACTGAACAGTATAAAAGAGATTACAGCCACTTTTGGGCTTTTACGATTTTCAGTTTCTAGTAAAGATGAATTTCTGTCTTGTTTTGCCCTGAGAGGTAGTTGATAAATGTATAACACTGCTGCTTCAGCAATAAGTGATAATTATGATCATCATCAGAGAATATTAGATATTACATCTGGCTACATATGAGCTGCTTTACATAGACAGTACAGGGATGGATATTCTGTCTTACATACATTTAAAGATGTATACACATGCTAGGGGGTTCTCAGCTGAGGTGGCTAGTCTGATGAAATGAGATTCAGGCCCTGTTCATAGCGCTCAGTTGCATTGCAGAATAATTCTGCATGTCAATCACTGGTCCAATGCAAAATGATAATCCATCTCAACAGATCCACCTAGATTTTCCATCATGTCAGATCGATTGAAATAAAAAATGGATATACTGGATAGATTAGTCCTACTAAGGAGTTATTTCAGAATTTACTTTAAACATGAGTTGGATAGATGGATATTTGGAATCTTACATGTGAATGCATATTAACTATACAATCCCTGGATATAAATTTAGATATATTGTATAGACACAAGACACTACATAAATCTGATATATATGAAATAAATGCCTGGCTTACTTGAACACTTAGGCCTCTTTCACAGTGTGACATTAAAGTCAACAACAACATTTAACGCAGATTAACTCACTGCAATGAAAAATCAATGCCCTATTCACAGTACACACATTGCATTAGTGACTAATGCTGCTTGTTAAGTGAAAGTACTGCATGCAGCGTGTTATACACGTTATTAGCTGCGTTGGACTGTTCGCACATGTTCAGTAATGATTTGGAAGCATACTTTTCATTGCCTGTATGCTCTACTGTATGCGACCGTAACGGGCATTGTGTTGCGACTTTTTTGGGGCATTGTGTTGTAATTTGCGTTGCGACTTCCTAGTGTGCAACATCCTGCTGTGAAAGAGGCCTGATATGGAATTTATTTGGGTGCAGAATCAGTTTATTCACACTGAAGCTAATTGGAGAATTTATCTGGAATAATATTTGTATAGTGCTCATCCTGACGGATTCAAACCACTTGTCCACTAAGGACATGCTCAGTAGTCCAGCCCTATTGCTCTGGGGAGTCTTGCCCACCTTGCCCAAATGTTCCTTGCTTAATAGGTAACTGACTGCAGGTTTCAAACCCTGGTCTCCTGCGTTGTAATGGGGGTCTTTAACCAGTACACCATCCAACCGCCCCTAAGCCCCTTCCCCATTTGTGGGCTGCGTGCAATTCAGGTGTCTATAACAACACATTGCATTTGCATTGCTCTCCAATGCGGTACAGATCGCAAAAATGCAATGCATGGTTGCAAACAGACAGTGCAGTCCATAGATGAATTAAGGTGAAAAGGGGCCCTAGGCCTTTAATAACTTTGGGCCCATTCTTGATGACCACCTGGCTTTTTTTTATTAAGATTTGGTGGGGGCTAGCATCAATCAGACCCCTAAACTCTCTCTAAGCCCTAGGCACATGCCTAAGTTGCCATATGGATGATCCTTGCATGTTGAAAACACTGTGGGTGGCTGAAAACATGACCTGCAATGCACAGGCAAAGAAAGGTCCTTAACCTCCTTAGTGGTAACCACAAGTCAGGCACAGGCCAGAAATCCTCAGCTCATAGCGGCAACCCCGAGCTGGATCCATCGATTGTGTGTAATGTGCAGATCTATCTCGTGGTATGATTTTTAGGGTCTAAAAGCGTGTGAAAAAAATTGCAATTGCTTTTAGATAAAATTTGGAAGTAATCATACTGCCATGGAGGTTAATGCAGAAGTTCTGGGCTTCCAAAAGACTCTTATTAAAATGAAATTCTACAGAGATTTAAATGTATTTTTATCCACCTCTATGAATTATTACTTAAGTATGACATGATTGGAGCGATATGAGAGTTCTTACACAAATGGATAGTAGACTTTATGTTAAGTACCGTAAATGCATGTGTATGAAACTATTAGATATTAATAATAAAAATAGCTTGGTTAAAAAACGAATTTTACATTATGGAATGCAAAATAATTAACTGAATTTAAGGGAGGGAGATAGGCTGCTGTGTTTGTACACTGATGTTCTCATGTAAATGATTTCCTGCCCTACCTAATAGGTGACAATAGAGAGGCATTACACCTAATCGGGTGACTCCACCTACTTGTGAGAGCTGCTGTATATAAAGCAGGCTGGTGTCCCATATGTAGACACATCACTGGTGACCGTTGTGTGGATCTCACTAGTTTCATCTCCAGCAGAAGACTTCCAAGCTTCCTCTACTCTCCTGCCTTGAGGTAAGAGCATCACAATTAAACACTTTTTAAAAAATTGGTAGAGAAAAACCTTGTTCAACTCCATAAATTACAGCATTTTTGGTTTTATTAAGACTGATTCTAATAATTTGGTATTTTATTTTGGTTTTGGGTTTTTTGGTCCTCTCCTGTTGATTTCAGAAAGTTTGTGCTAATAGACTTAAACTTGTTTTTCAAACTAAGCAAATACAACTTCATATTCTCTTCTAATATTTCTATAGTTTGAAAGAAAACCATTTAAACTCAATACATTTGTGCTCTTGTCTCTCCAGAAACATGGCTGCCCAGACTGTCCCAATGACCATGCAGCGGGAATTGACTGCCGGGATGAAATTCCTACGTTCTATCATAAGCCAGTCCCGGAAGTTACAGTCTACCGATTTGGATCGATTTGTGGAGAATCTTACTAGGCTGCTATGTAAGAAATACACAGGGCACTGGTTCCCAGAACATCCAATGAGAGAAAGAGACTACAGGTAAGTCATCACACACAATGTATTAATTAATAGACTATTTTGAGTAATTTTTATCTCTTAAACCGTACATGTGCTGGATGGGGTTAAGGCTGGATGCAGTTTTTTTTCCTTCATGCTGCCAAGCAGTAGAATAACCCTCCTCAATAATCCAGCATCTGCTCTTTGACTGTAATACAGTATATCTAAATACATGATTGTTATCTTGTGTTTCAGGTGCATCTCCAGTGACAGGGATGAGGAGGATATAAACATCCGTGAAGCCTGCAGGCTCAGTAAACTGCAATATAAGGATCTGTCACTGCCAAGGGTCTTCACACTGTGGATAGACCCCTGTGAAGTCAGCTGTCGGTAAGTAGCCACCATCTTCTCTCAAAGTCTTGGTAACCCTCAGAATTCCTAGTGGTAGTCCTTCATGCCCAGACTAGCGGGTAGTCTCCTTATGTAGAGCAAGAAGCCACAACATTCAGAATTTCTAAGATTCCAGATCTGGAGACCTGCAATGAGAGCTACATAGAGGCTGCTAGCTTTATTTCCATTATAAAAATGCTACATGACTGGCTGCCATACTGATTATCAGCTTCTAATACTCTGAGGGCTGGTTCACACTTGACGATTCTTTAGCGCTTTGCTGATCGCCAGCGATCAGTAAAGCGCTGCTACTAATGTATCCCTATGGATAAATTCAAACTGCAGCGTTTGCGATTTCAATTACAAACGTGCTGCAGGCAGCATTTCGGGGGCGAATGTGCTGTGATTCTCGTTGTATTGAACGGGAATCACAAGCGCGAATTGCGCTGAATCATGATATTTTGGCCGAACATTGCCAATCGTGAGCACTTGCTAGCGGCGCTCCAAGCGTTGAGTGTGAACTAGCCCTAAGACACCCATCTAGAAAGAGGCTACAGACAAGGTGGTCTTTTTCCAATGGGTGCATGCCGAATACAGATGTGCGACTAAGACAATACAGAAGCCAGAGAATCAGCATGACAGGTAATCTCCATACTCCAAAAGGGAATATTGCAATGTCTCTAATCTTCTTACTACAATATTGCCTTGATAAACCACAAGTGAGAACCCTCTGCACATACAGAACTAGGGCTGTCCAACTCCAGTCCTTGAGGGCCGAGATCCTCACATTTTTGGAAAAGCTCAAATCGATGGGACTAAATCAGGAAAGGTGTGGTTCATCAAGTAGAACACATCTCTCCATCTAAACGCTGGCATGGAAATGGCCCTCGGACTGGAGTTGGAAAACCCTGTAGTAGAGAATGTCAACCAGGGATGAAAAAGGGTTGGAAGGTTGCAAAGACTGATGTGCAAAATGAGCTACAACTGTATTGAATATATTTTTGTTTTAGTATTCAGTTTGCTTTTGCTTGGTTTTGTTTTCAATTGGAAGATCTAATTTAATAATTGCCCATTTATTGTCAGGTTGGGAATGACGGCCTTTCCATTCACTGTGGCCTTATTTGACCCTCTTCCTGTCCCAGCGCTCACACCTCTCTCAAGCAACAGTGAAGTCATCAGTGGCAGAACTGAGATCCAGCATGTGGAGCCCACCACCTACATGTGGGTGACTACAGATCAAGGTCGCTGGTGGACCCCCATTTCAAGGCATGGAACTCGGGTAAGGACACGCACAATTTTATTTCACACGGATATCTTTTACAGTTACAGAATATTTTTCAGATTTGTTATTGATGTCTGAATCAATATTGTGACGGTTTCCATTCACTTCCAGTCATGGCAACAGGTTTGTCAGTAGAACAGTAAGTGAGGGGAACTAATACAACAGGGGTGCAGATAGCAGATGTTTTAGCAGAGATGAGGACTACTTGAATTTCTGACAGGGTGATATTACTTTACATTCTCTTCTGCAGAGATATTCCCCAATTCCTGTTCCTGTGACAGATTGCCACTGGGACAGGAAGTTAGTAAACGTTTCCTGTAAAGAAAAAGAAAAATCAGTTTTCTTAGTTTTGACTGTTTTATCTAATTTGAGTACTATATACAGTATCCATTATCATGTTCCAGCTTATTCTTGATTTCCTAATAGTTTTCTCTCTTTCCCACAGCAAACCCCTGGTGTATTCAGGAGCTGGTCTCCTCTCTGGTTCCCCCCTGTATAACCCAGAGAGAGGAGTCAGAGGGAGATGTACATGAAGTGAATTAGCAGGATTTAGCCTGGAGCTGCTGAAGTGACTGGAGAACAGGAGGAGTCTGGCCTGTTATACTGTATATTTTCCTATTCCCCCAGCATCATATTTGATTGAAAACTTTACATGGACTATTGACTAAATGTATATAATGTAGGCATTTTTTATTTAAATAAATATATTTTTAAAAATAAACAGTTAATATCTGAATTTGTTGTTTTTTTATGTTTATTCATACAAAATATAATCTTACCATTTATAAAAATAAATAAATCTACAAACAGCATGGTCTGAATATTGCACAAGGTGGGACTGGGAAAAAAGATGCTGAAGGTGTGGGATGTTAACGAACTTAAATTCTAAGTTCAGTTCCACCTCAAACAATGAGGCCGGGTGACAAAGACAAGACAAAAGACATATTTCATTTGGTAAAGGAGTTACATTGCAGGGTCTTTATCTGATCCAACTCTCCCCATTTCCTACCTAAGCTGTGGTGGTTCTGCTCTGCCCTCAGGAGCCCTCATATCCCATCACTGAAGCCTTTGTTAGTGTCTGCAAAGTACAGCAGGAGCACCATTAGCCACACTTTCAATTATAATTGGCCAATTACTGACCAATTTTACCACCTCCCTGTAGTATGAGGGTCAACAGATATTGAATACTATGAGCAGGTTGTGTAGGTGTGTGTGTGTGTGTGTGTGTGTGTAGGTGTGTAGGTGTGTAGGTGTGTAGGTGTGTAGGTGTGTGTGTAGGTGTGTGTGTAGGTGTGTGTGTAGGTGTGTGTGTGTAGGTGTGTGTGTGTAGGTGTGTG